>NC_133122.1:83085159-83308044 GCF_033568475.1 Henckelia pumila | reverse complement strand
TGCTTCCAAAGCAATCCCCATGTTTTTACCTCATGTCCAATAAGGGCCCAATAATATGACGTCGTTTATTGTGACATTGTCAAGATAACTCATCATATTAAGTTGTGATGGACGGTCGCCATGTGGATTCCCAATAATATGAGCCAATCTCATGGGAGTTTCCACCCAACTTACAACTTGTATCGATCCAATGTACGCTTTTCGACGAACGGCCCGCCCCAATAATATGGAGCCGGACCGTGCCCGCGGGGTAGCATCTCATACATTGATCGTTGATGGAAGGTAGGAACATTTAAACAATATTTAAATTTCCTTTATTTATTTTGATATCAATTTTAATCATTATTTAAAATGAGGGATTTTTAATTTTGAAAATTTGTCTCATCATTTAAAATTTGTATGCTTGCGGGATTAATACAATTTTAGTCTAAACATGCATACAATAATAATATCATATATTATTTTAGAATGATCGATTCCATTACTAATCGACCCGTGGTTGCCAATCACGCAGTCTAAGTCCAATCCTAGGTAATATGCAAGTATGCAATGCAATCCTATTACATTGAGCTTCCAATTTACATTTCTTCATTTTTTATTGTCTGCTGGGCCCACCTTTGTCTTCAAATCTTCATCTCCCACTAAGTCTAAAATTTACAATAAATTTTCGATGACAAGCAGGGGATACATATTTAAGGGGTGGGAACGGGCCATAAACCAGGCCCACTTTTATTACATATGACAATTCATATTGGGCCATAAACCAGGCCATTATTAAATCCAACAACAATAATTAAAACCAAATGTAAACAACCTAACATACACCTATAATATTGGTCATGGCAATCGATCATACTTATCAATAATATTTAATTCAAAAATTAATTTATTGGATATCATGCATTGGCAATAAATATAAATAGTTAAAATCATATTTCATACATAAAATCTTATTTTATATATAAAATCATATTTTATCTAGTTTATCCATAAAATCATATTTTACATATAAAAATCCAATTTTATACATAAAATCATATTTTATTATCAATTGTACCAAAATTATTAATTTTATAAAATCTAATTTAATGGATATAAATTTATAAAATTTTCCAAAAATTCAAATTTATCTAAAAATCAATTTTTAAAATTTCGGAATCAAACAATTTGATCCGATGCCTCGTGGACCAATCAAAAACAATTTTCAATCGGACCAAAAACTGAAATTTCAAAAATTTCAAAAAATCAAAAATTAAATTTTAAAATTTCCGGACTGTCCCGGGCAGCCTGGCCTCCACGTGGGATAGGGCTGCCCACGTGGAGGTGGGCAGCCAATCGCTGCCCTTGGGCAGTGATCAAATCGCTGCCCGATTGCCCTGGAATTTAATTTAAAATTTTCGTTTTATTTTTCTGAAAAATCGAGGCCGGTACAATCGAATAAATTTTAATCGTAAAATCCAAGAACAACCTGGCTCTGATACCACAGTTGGAATACGGTCGTTCTCCGGATCGAAAAAGAAAGTGATACACGGTACAGCGGAAGTTTTAAAATTTTTATATGGAAAGATTCCATATGGGTATCAAATTTCTACGATTAAAATTGATAACATAAAATTTAAACAATGTAAATTTTACCTTAAAATCTCGAAACGGGATTATGGACACCAACATATTAAACTGCTCTTGTTGTATATCCCAGGAACTGATGAACGAACGTTTCTTCAATCAGGTCCACGAACAGAAGTTTAATCCCTCTGATAGACTGCACTAGAAAGTCTATCAGAAGTTTCTACGAAGAGAAATAACAGATTTGATCTGTTAAATCAGACTGCAAATTCAGAAATTTGCAGACTGCATTTTCGAACACAGTAGGGGAGAGGGGCGGCCGAAAACCCTAAGAGAGGAGGCTCTAGGTTTTCGAATTTTATTCCTTGTGTTGTCTGTAATTTCTGCACTGCAATAACTTATTTATAATATGGGATGCCAACAGCTTAGGGCCCATTAGTCATAAGTTCAAGTCTGACAAGCAAAGCCCGCATGTTCAGAAATTAATATAAAATTCATCGTGACTCAGATTGATAAACCAATTTCACCAATGTGTACAGAAACCATTTCTGCATCTTTTAAAGTCAAGATAGATTTTTTGAATCCGAATTCAGTGATTTCCAAAAATGTCCATCACTATGTCATTTTAGGAAATCTTACTCCCTCTACTCTTAAATAAGAAGTCCCACTTCTATATTCACTAAATTTAACTCTTTAAATTTGATTATCTCAACGGGGATTAAAAATTCATTACTTGTGTGACCCTCAATGGTTCAAGAATACAGCTAGCCGTGGGCTCACAACTCCTTGTGACTCGGAACAACCATTTCTGACTTGCCCATCGAATCATGATAAGAGCGTCTAGCAACATCGCCCCATGATTCCCTAGGTATCACTGATAGTGCCTGCAAGAACCAATAGATTTTGGTTAGCGTACAGTACGGTCCCTTCATCCATATATCCCGATCGAATCAACAACCATTGGTAAATCGAGAGTCGTTCGAGATTCGATAACTATGCAATGCATCTTGAAGATCAAATAGTAACATCGCATGTGCTACTAGGAAACCAAGTAACCTAAAACACATCATGTACTCTGGCCAGAGATTCGTCACACTAATATCTCCTCAGATTGCATAGGATATCCACACTCGCAAGTGTGCGGTGAATCCTTGACAACAAAGCATCGACTCCTATATGTGTCTTAACCGTACCCAATCCCAACACCTGATGACCCTAATAGAGTCGGTAAATGAGTCAAAGCACAGTACTAGCATATAGAGTCTCAATGATGTTTCAAGTAATAAGGACTAATGGTGTACAACCAAAATCGCGGACTATATCCACTCGATAAGTGATAACCACTTGGAAAGTCCGAATAGGGTAGTTCGATCATTCATCATATGAATATCCATTTGCATGCTTCGAACATCTCTATATTCCATACCAATGAAACGTGGTACTCGGCATCGCAAATGCTAGTCTCAATCTCGAGCGATCCTTATCCTTATTTGTGGACGGCTCAATTGACTAGGAACTGTTTAGAATATATAGTGAACATAAGATGTGTTTCATGACAGTGATCTCTCTATATTCACTATCTCATCTTACTTTAGTATATTCAAGGTCTTTATCAAAATAACAATAGTATATCATTATATAATAATAAGATAAAGTGAACGCCTTTTAAAGAACGTATATTATATTAAACAAATATTGTTTACAAAAAGAGACTCTCAAAGCCCTTAGCCAAAAGTTGGCTAGCGGGGCATCAACTCTTTCAACGATCACGTCTTCCCACATTCCAATAGATCCCGAGAAGTACCTGGAGTTCAAAACTGGATTTTCTCTTCCAGATCCATCTTGTTGGGATTCACATAAGGCGATTCTCTGATATCAATCTTGGCAATGAAGATCTTGAGACATCCAAGATATCTTGCTATCCTTACTCCTGACAAATCCTTGTAAATCAAACCTGCGATGATCATCATGAAGGCATCGACTTGAGAGATACATATATACTCTATCTTCCAGACATATGTCGCTGCTATTGTCATCAAGTTCAATTTTTAATCTACAAGAATAACCCAAATGTCAACACTATGTCCCAAAGAATCTTATTGCATGGATCGAATACCATAAATGTAGTGACCCAACCCCGGATAACCTACTAATCAGAAACTTAGGCATGCAATGTAACAATGAATAAACATAATCAGAGCAGCTGCGGAAAAAATACAAAAATCCTGAACCCGGTAGAATAAAACCGGTAAATAAATCCAAATTTATACAACCCAATTGAATTCAACTTAATTAAAAATAATTAAGAACCTAATGGCTAACCCTGAAATCTTGCCATGGTCACCTTTTAACCTCCAGATCCTCAGGAGAACAACCTGCAATTGCCCGTCGAATGGGGTGTCCAGACAATAGAAAATAATTGGACATGAGAGCTAAAGCTTAGTACGCTAGTACGGGTAAACATACAAATATGATGCATGTAATGTAATGATCGGGTATCATATCTGGGTGGACAAATCAGAATCTGCTCAGACTGACGCCTAGGATATGGTCTAAAATCTCGAGGAATCAAACCACTGAATTCAACCGCTCACTCCTAACTGGACGTGGACCATGATGTCACTTAGATCACTAGAGTCCACTCGACCCGCGGTCATTGTGACTCTCAGTGTCAAAACGTCCTAACTAGGGGTGAGATCCTACAACTCTAGCTTACCTCAAAGGAGATACATGCTCAATATGATATTCACATGCAACATAATATCTTAAAGCAATAACATGCATCCTTTCAAATAATATGCAACACATAAGCATGCAAACCCGCTGGCTATCTCAATCAGAACTTACGTACCTAACTAAGGCAGTCCTAGAAGCATCCATCTAGATTCCAAGCCTACCATTTAGCATTATAAATCAAAGTAACCATGCATTATATTCTTGTTCTAAAAGTTTTAACTAAGCTATTTCATACACTCTATTCTCTATTAGGATCTAGAGCTATACCTTCGTTCGTCATCAGCCCGCTGATGTCGAATGCCCCAGAACTTGGGCACAGCTCCGCTACAACCTTGGAGATGCCTCGTCAAGGCTCGGACCAAGCTTATATAGCTAGAAACTCCTAAAATATCCTAAGAGACGAGAGAAGATCTTGTGAATTGGCAAGTCAAATGTGAGCCTCGGACCCCCTATTTATAGACCACGATCGAAATCTCTGATCCCTGCATGTATGCCACGTTCGGAACGGCCATGATTGGAAGCTCCGATCTATATTTTGGAAGCTCCGATCTCCTGTATGCAACTACGTGTTCAAGCATTAATGCCACATTACAAGACACCACGATCGGAAGCTTCGATCCCTCTTTGGACGTTTCGATCGTCCCGTTGCTTCCGAACTGTTTTGCTGGTTCCCATCCCTTCGAAATCTCCAAACCCTCTAGGATATGTAGTTCGAACTTTTGGAACTACCAGAGCCCAATTGAGCCCATCAACCATTCTTGAGTATTCTGGATCCGATTTCTTGGTCTGTTTGATATAATAAAAATCCCTTAATCATGTTTTATTAATTCTAAACATGTTTAACAATTTAATCTTGTAAAATAGAAATGGGTTACTACTCTCTCTCTCTCTCTCTCTCTCTCTCTCTCTCTCTCTATCTCTCTCTCTCTCTCTCTCACCTTATCCTTTCTTGAGTGTTCTTAGCTGTTGTTCGAGGGTCGGGCGCTAGCGGGAAGCTTCGGGGTTTACGACAGAGCTGTGCCCAAAAAGTGGATCCTCCAACATCAAAATGTTGACTATGGACGCATGTATAAGTCTAGACTCTTAGTAGCTTTTGAGAGTATATATTAATCTATTTAAGACTTTTAGTAAGCTATAAGTGATATGGTGTTCACTTAATTATATGCTTGGATTTTTGACCCATTGTTACTGGGTTTCTTGTCAGAGGTAAGAAAGTAATATCCCAGATATCCTGGTTGAGTATGTATGTTCTATATGTTACATTTTATCTGGTATGTTTATGTGCATATATTATGCCATGAATATTATGGTACATATGTTTTTATGTTGACCCTATATCCTTGAGATAGCCTGTAGAGGGGTCGCTCAACCCCTTCTTTGATGAGTGGATGGATGGACTCGTTTGTACGGAGTCAGGTCACCTATATCCACAAATTTTTGGTTTGGGAGCCACCTCCTGGTGTGATGACACAAAGTGCTACATACCATGACACCTCTTGACTGAGCAAAGTTTGACTGAGATAGTTTCCCAGTATCTCATACATTTACATTCACGCACTCATAGAATGTGTATTATCATACTTTTGTATTGAACGTTATCATCTCTCATGTCCTCGATTTTTTCTTGGACACCTATTCCACAAGCATGCCTAAGTTTGGGCAGACCCAGCAGGAGTGATCGTTGAGGCAGCTATCGCAGCTTTTCCATAGAGTGGTGACTTATTTCGTTGCAGTTTGGTTTATCGTACTCATTTTGATTTGGTTGTTTAAAATTTGGGTATTTATAGTTCTGCTCGATTGGGTTGTAATATTTTAGTTTCTGCTGCTTAACTCTTATATTTATCTTAAGTTAATTGCATGTCGTTATGAAGTGACCCAGTTTAGATCACCTACTAACTTATTGTATTAATAATGCAATTAGATTAATATTTTTTTACATTTATTAAAGTATAGAGTTTATTACGGAAACATAAAAAAAAATCTACTACAAAAGAAACTGGTGGAATACAATCGGTACTAAAAACCCAAATATATTTTCCCATACATATTTACAATCATGAAACTGACTGTAGGTACATAACTCCCAGCAACTCCCATACATGTCCCGTGGAATAGGGTGTCTAAGATAACATCGTGGACATGAGCGACTAACGCCCAGTAAGTAAATATGAGTATACAAAAATAATATTATGCATGCAACATGAGATGATTGGTGTGACTGGTCAACTACCAATTCCTGATCAAACTAAGCACCAATGAGTATTTCGTACCATCTGAGAATCCGACCGCTGGGTAACTCACACACTCATCTAAACCACCATAGTAGCAGCCTTCATGCATTGAGGTAACTCCCGGTGTCAGGTAGTATAAACAGGTGTAGGGCTGAACGACCCTACGAGAAAATACTATCTCAAAGGAGATACGACTCAACGTGTATGTGAACATGTTTTATATATGAAAAGCATTAAAACATCGTGACACATAAATTCAACAGATAAGCATGCATACTCAGCTGGCAATCTCAGTCAGTACTTACGTACCTCTAAATGATAGATCAAATACAATCAGGGTCTAGGTTCTAAGCCTACAGTCAAGTAAGTATCTCATCACTAAACATGCTTTAAAAGCATTAACTAAGCTAACAGATACTCCTATAAATTAATAGGATTCTCGGACCATACCTTCATCCGTCATTAGTTCGTTGATGTTGACAACCGAGTTTCTACTCACCACTGGATACTATTCCAGAAGCACCTCACTATTATCGTCGGGCCTTCATATTTATAGACTGATCAAAAAAGGAATCAGTGAATTGTAACTTAAAACTAAAGCTTCTGACCCCTATTTATAGGCGGATTTCGGACCTTCCAAACTCTGTATGCAAGCAACACATTTTCTTGGCTGTGTTCGGATCTTCCAAACCCTGGTTTGGACCTTTCAAACTTTGCATACAATTGTTGATTCACAATGGTTTGTATACCTAAAGGACAGCTGGTGTGGACAGGGATCGGACCTTCCAATCAGGTTTTGGAACATCCAAACTATTCCACAGTTTCCGAACCAACCATGCACACTTTGCTGCTTCTGAAGTGTGGGTTTGGATCTTTCAAATGAGTTTAGAATAATTAATTCATATTTTAATTCCATTTAATCCATTGATTTGTTTAATTATTAAACCTTAATCATGTTTAATATTTACTAAACTTAAAATAGGGTTCGGGTCACTACACGTTAGATCTATTTAGTAGATGATACGGGACCGGTCACTACAGTTAGTTTTCCCCAGTGAATCATTTATTTCCTCTTCTACTTCTACACTTACATTTCTTACCCAACAAGACATTCTTTTTTTATATGAAAATCAACGCCATGTCGTGATTGCTGCTTTCCAACCTCTTCAAGGCTCCCCTGGTTTTGCCAAATCTTCTTTGGGTATGATTTTGAATACAATTCATGTTGTTCTTTCCCATTCACAGGACTCTCCTAGCAAGTGTATGGACCTTATGTCCAAAATTGGTGGTTTTAAGGCTTCTAAAGAAGCTTGTGATACCCTAAAGTTGGTGATTTTGCCTAATTTTTTGCCTAATAATGTTTAATATTTACTTAACTTAAAACAGGGTACAGGACACTACACGTTAGATATGTTTAGTAGATGATACGGGATGGGTCACTACAGTTAGTTTTTCCTAGTAAATCATTTATTTCCTCTTCTACTTCTACAATTAAATTTCTTACCAAAGAAGACATTTTTTCTTTATATGAACATCAACGCCATGTCGTGATTGCTACCTTCCAACCTCTTCAAGGCTCCCCTGGTTTTGAAAAATATGCTTTGGTTACGATTTTGAATAAAATTCATGATGTTCTTTCCCATGCACAGGATTATGCTAACAAGTTTATGGACATTCTGTCCAAAATTGGTGGTTTTAAGGCTTTTAAAGAAGCTTGTGATACCCTAAAATTGGTGATTTTGCCTAATTTATTGAAGCTGGTCAAAACTTTGATGCCGAAGAAGAACATATAGCCAAGTTCAAGGAAGAGCTGACTGTTCACAAGTCCAAACGATGGAGGTGGTGAATCTCTCAAAGCTCGCATGTTTGTTGTAGATGATGATATCCAGGCTAAAGGGAGCAATTGACCAATCAGAAAGATGAGTACCAGGGTTGGACTAAGGCCTTGGCTGATGTAGAAAGTTTGAGGGCAGATTGTGTTGTTAAGTGGAGAGAGTTTATTGAGGCTCTTTCTAATTATTTTCTTTTGGATAAAAAACTATTATTCCATTGGTTTTGTTTTTCCTTAAAAACACATGGTTTTTTTTTTTTTTTGGCTAAAACTACTTTTATTTTCTTTTAGATGTATCATGGCCCTATGTATGTCCATGTTTTGATGTGAATGTCTTTCAAACCCTGTATCAATGGCCATTTGAATCTAATGGCTCACTATGGATTTCTGTTGCTTGTTACTTTATGTGAAGTTTCATATGCACACTAGCACATAAAGTAGCTATTGGACTACTCTTTTGTTACTTATTTACAATAGTACATAGACATATTTTGACTTACTATTTACAAAGATGACCTTCATAGCAATGATTGCTACAACATCCTCCTCATGGAACTTCACATCCTTTCTATTTTGGCCCTAGATCATTTCCTTCACGCATACTGGGAACGTACTACTTCAAGTATTTACCATCAATGTATTTTTTATGTAGTGCCCCTTCGACACTCGCTAACCAATATGCATTCCTCCAACACCCAGTGAACTTTGAATGATCCTTTCCAATTTAGGGACCATTTACCAAGTTCTCTGTCATTTGTTTATATGGGTAATATATCTTTCCAAAACAGATATCCTTCATGGAATGATTTTCTCTTTACCCTCTTGTTGTAACTTCGAGTCACCTTCTCGTTTTGAATTAAGAGGCTATCGAGTGCTTGCATCCTCATGTCATATAGGTCCTCCGCTCTGAGATCATGGAGTCATTGTATATTTTTGGGATCAAATAGTTTTGCATGGACACTCTTAGAGACGGAACCATGATTTCCATTGGTAATACGACTTTATGTCCAAAGGTCAATGCAAAGGTACTTACTCCAGTTGCATTTATGTTTGAGGTCATGTATACCTACAAAGTTTCAGACAATAATCTAGGTCAGTTCCATGGATTATCCTCCATCATCTTCCGCAAATTTTGATCAACACTTTGTTAGATGTCTCCGCTTGTCCATTGTCTTGGGGATAATATGACGAGAAATTGATTAGCTTGATGCCATAATCCGCTGCAAATTCCTTCACCTCAGATCCCACAAAAATAGTTCCTTAATCTGTGATAATGGACTGTGGGATACCAAATCGATATGATACGTTCCTTGACGAAATCAATCACATCATTTTTCTTCGTTTTTTTCAATGTTAACGCTTCTATCTTGTTGGAACATTTACAATTTTGGTATTGTTATTGACAAATGAAATAGATAAAATCACCAGGTGACTGAACTTGTCTATATAAAGACATAGTCGAAAGTGTGAACATCAAAGTTTAGAAAATTAAAAAAGATAAAAGTTATGTAAACTAGAGACAAAGGCACACGCAATGTGTGTGTCATAAAGTTTGAGACCTATTTAAGAATAAGATGTTTTCATATGAATGCATCATGTAGTATGTAATCATTCCTTGTATTGATATGTAACAATTTTTGTATTTCTTTAACTGCATAAATGTATGTTGCATTTTCAATAATAAAGTTCAATCATTTGCACCAAATTTCATTCATTTTTCGTGATTTTGTCTAGGATGAATGTACAAGTAATTGGAATGCGTGTGTGATTTGTCATGCAAAAAATAAAGCTTTGGTGGGTTTGGATCGTAAAGCTTAACATAAATAAGACCTAACATTCACCCAGATGAGACCTAACAAAATAAATAAGACCGCATTCGAAAACAAAACCTTCTTTTCTTCTTATGATGATCAGAGCCAAAATCTTTGCATCAGACTTTCCTGTGTTAAGAGTTGTAACGCCCAAAAATTCGTTAACGTAAATCCTCATGCATAATTAAGAAATTAATTATTTTAAAAGTAAATTAAAGGGGGTTAGATGATATTTTTATGAATTACGTGATATTTTTATATGTTTTAAAGTTAATTATGACATTTAACCCAATTATGTTGAGAGTTATGGATTTTTAAGAAAGGTTATTTTGCGATCACATAGACGACGCGAACAAACGAGATAGAAATTTTTCATCAAAATTCATGTCTAGGATTTTTAAGAGTCTTAAATAATTATTTTAAGACTTATTTTAAAGAAAATTATGGGCTTTATATATATATATATATATATATATGTATATATATATATATATATATATTTATTTATTTATTTATTTTTGAGAGTATATAACGCAAAGACACATCTCGAATCCATTCTTGCTCACCATTTATATCATATTACACTGTTTTTAATATGAATGATCTGATTAATGCTTGTGGTTTTAGTTTGAATGAGATTCATCAAGGTTCTTTGCATGATTCACGTTTTTGTGCATGAATCACGTTTTTCTTCATGGCTGCCAATTTAGAGACTGTCCGAGGGGCTAACAAAGGGTTATGGGTTTGAGATAGGGTCCCAAGGGTTTGATCTAGATAGTGGAACGACCATGGAAGGGGCAGGAATTAGGCTGGAATTCAGGAGACAATGGGTTGTCTGGGCGCACAGCATGCTTGGAGATGTTGGGTTGGTTATGGCCATGAAGGGCCTTGGCTGGACCAAGGCCTGGTCTTTTCGGACCAACAAACCTATAGTGATGCGTATTCATAATTATCGATTAATATGTAATTAATTGTATGATCATGCTTAGATTAAGTAAAACATGATTAAGAAAATTTCAGATGGATTAACGGACTTCATAAATGGACTTAGAATTATCGGAAATGGCCCAAAGGGTGACCTAAAACGGAAGCAACGTAGAGGAACGGACGCAACGATGGTGAAACGGACGCAACGTTTGACAACGGACGCAATGATGGGAAAACGGACGTTCCGTTCGCCATCTATAAATAGAGGTGTCGAGGCACATTTGCAACTCGCCCCTCTCCTCTATTCCCTCTCTTTTATTAGTCTTCTAACTTAGATCTAGGAAATTCTAGGCGTCCTATTGGGAATCCGGAAGTAGCGGAGCAATCCCGGCGTCGTAGCGGAGCTGTGGCTAAGTTTTGGAGGTTGTCGCCATCAGCGGGTTGACGACGGACGCAGGTATAACTATGGTCTCCTTAAATTATTTGGGAGTATGCAATAGCTTAGTTAAGGCTTTTAGAGCTTAATGAATGATGCATGGATATTTGCATTGGAGAGCTGATGATAGGCTTGGAACCTAGAGTGGGACTGTTAGGAACTGCATGTAGTAAGGTACGTAAGTACTGACTGAGATGGCCAGCATGATATATATTATATGTGTTGCATGAGTATGTGCTACTTGTTTTATATGTTTTACGGCTTTAGCACATGCATGTTTTTACGGTAGACTGCATCTGGTATGATGTGAGTCATGACAGTTTCTATCGGTGATGAGTTACTCCTTATGGATTCGTGTCTGGGGAGACTCAGCCCCTGGTTTTGCTATCACTAGGAGCGACCACGACGGTGGAGTAGACGCTATAGTTGGTAGGAGAATATGGGAGCGGCACCGCGGATTAGCTATCCGGCACAGCCCTGCATATTCTTGGCACCCTGAGTATAATATGTTACCTTGGTTTTAAATACATTTATGTGCTGCATATATTTTATATATCATTGCTTTCGTATTGAACGTAGTTGCTCACGTCCAGTATTTTCTGTTTGTCTGGACACCCCATTTGACCAGGTAGGTGTAGGTACAGGGTTGAGCACCAGGATCTTGGAGAGGCCAGTGACCCTTGAAGACAGCAGGATTAGCTGTAGGTTTATTTAAGTTTATTCGATTTGGGTTGTATATAGGGAATTTGTTTAACCGGTTGTATTCTGCTGGTCTGCTTATATTTAAGTCTTCCGCAGTGATTTATTTTAAATCCATGCTTAATTATGCTCTAACTCTGATTAGGTAGTGGATCCGGCTTGGGTCGCTACATTTATTGGTATCAAAGCGGCATGCAAAAAGACTTGGGAGATAGTAATGAGACTTTTGGGTTATCTTTGTAGGATTGATGAGACCTTTTTAAAAGGGACAATGATGAGACGATTAGGTTTCCCAAAGACTATCATCATTGACAGGATTTCTAAAGATTTGGCTTATGGGATTCCAGCAAGTGTGGACAGGAGCGATGGATTGTGTCCGAGCTTTCGAGACTTCTACTCATGTGGATCCTAGCTTTGGATCGAGTACCGGATGCCAGAGGCAGTGGCAGAGGATTGGTTGGGACGCACTTGATGCTTGCATCTGTACATTCCTTACCATGATGACACTACTCTGAAGATTCTCTAATCTTATTTGGAGAGATTGTCATAAAAACCTTCACCAGGGAATGCCTCAAGTGGCTAAGGCCTGACTGGGTTCGAGCGTAAGGTTATTAAATTCATGAAGGACATGATTTTATCTGTATGCTTGTATCGATGCGTTCGGTAGGCACACAGAAAACTTCATGTTCAAAATCATGAATTAGATACAAGAAGAACGTTGACGGTAGATCGTGAGCAGAAGAGGTCGACTAACAGTCAATGATGCAAAGCATAGCTGGTTAGAAAGCTCGAGTTATTTCTCCGGAAGACTTGGCAGGATGGGATACCAAGAGATTTGGGCAGGAGTATGCTTACATTGATGCACGTGTCTATTAGAAGATTCATGCTCAAGAAACAAAGACTAGTACGATGATTTCAAATACTGTATTGATGTAGTTGTAAACAGTATTTCAGTTGTAAAGAATCATCAGACTCTGGTTATATCATTTCAAGTTATTGAATGTACATTTTCATTACTGTATGTATTACATGAGATTGTAATAAATAAATTGTACATAACTTGAAGTAATGATACGTGTATTATTATTTCAGCAATTCGTGAATGATTGCATGACTATGCTAAGTTTGGCATGGTTCTAGTTGATTAGCGTTCAACTATTGTAGCTCATGGATTTTGAGTAATTCGGCTGTAACTATTTGACTTGTGGTTAGTCTAGGCGTTTTTTTCTAGGATTGACCTAGTTAGTCAGTGGACTAAGTTAGTTCCAGTGATGAAGTGATTCATCTGGAGGTTTGGGAAAATTGTTTAGTTTGGAACATTGGTCTTTGTTCTAGGTTGTTTCCTTAGAACAGTAGTCTGATGACCTTTGTAGGTTAAGACTTCGTGATGATGGGTTTTCATCAGGATGCCAGTTCCAGTATATGCCGAGAGTTTTGGACTATGACCATGATTTGACGTAAGGAGGCGCGACCCTATGTCGATGTACCTGGGAGCCTTTGTGCTTCAGGGGATGTCGGTGGGAAGGCTACTCAGTCTAGAGTTTTGGTAACAGTCACGACGGGGTATGACCTTGGATTAGATATTGAGTTTGATATCAGTGGTTTAGATATCGTCTGGCTTTTGTCAGGGATATTGGTTTGGGTTTTCTACTGTGAGGACCAGTCTAGGAAGGATTTCCTTGACAAGTGAGTACTCTGAGCGGATAGGTTTGACCTAGGGAATACTGTTAGATGGATCGATCTAGTAGGTAGAAGGATTTCTACCAGTGATGAATAGGGATTGTCATCAGCGTTATGATTAGGATTTCCTTGTGACAGAAGTTATCCGAGATCCTGGATGGGATGTTTTCGAGACTTCAACTCGAATAGGAATTACCCCATGATGATTGACTTATCAGTTGTGGATTATATCAGATTCTAAGGATTGTACAAGACTATTTTAGGCGTAGAGGAAGCACGACTTATGCCAGTGTACACTTGGTGGTGATTCCAGATGGGACATCGTGGTAGGCTACCTCAGTCTTGAATCGTCAAGCATTCTTAGCGAGGGATATAATCAGGAGCATGTCCAGAGATAGTGGAGATCTTTGGGATTAGATTTAATTTTTGTACTGACAAGCCTTAGTGTTCAATTTGAATGAATGAGGCAAGAGATATTGAGTCCAGTGATTGCGCTAAGTATTGTCTAATGTTTTCAGAATTAAGCATAGGGTTTTTCCATGGGATGGGAATGATCTAGGTTGATAGACCATAAGCATTTCTTGGATTTAAGTCCGCCTTAATGTTTGATTCCATTGTATGAGATAGATGTTGGTAGTAAGGTGCGAGATTGTGCCGAGAGACTACTAATAGCTATTGTATGGCTATCGAGTAAGTGTTTGGGAATAGTATACTTGTGGCAGCCGAGTCAAGACTATTGATCGAGCCATGTAGGTAATCTAATTTAAGTTTCACTGTTAAGCTAAGTGTGAGCCACAATAGAATCGATGAGGTCAATGAGTTCAACCAAATTGTGATGATTAGGACATAGCGAATTAAGAAATACTTGGGATAGTATTTTGTCGTGTAGTGTTTAAGGGGAATTGTATCTGGTACAATCTCAGAGCAGTTGGTGATTTGGGTAATTTAGAATCTCTAGGGTTGCTGGAGGTGAATCTTTTGGGATTGCTGTAATCGGGGACGATTGCAATTGGACTGGTATGGTCAAGTTAGGCGATAACTTGACAGTGGAGACAAACAAGGGAGTTGGTGGTTTCCCAGTATAGTGCCTTCTTGTTAAGAAGAAGCCAAGATTAATCTAAGCAATTTCTTAGTGATAGTAATTGCATACTCGGATTGAGTAACGAAAAAGATCAATATTTCTGCTTCATGTGAGAGTTGTCCACAAACAACGATTTTAAGGGTTTCAACAGAACATTTTGACAGAGTGTTCTTGTGTTGAACCATTATGTTGAATCCGACGATTGTTGGAAAAGCTAATGGACATTATCAATGGGACATCAGTTGTCTGATCGTGATATGTGACATTAGCTAGGATCCAATTTTCAAGATCTAGCAGGTTGTGTCACTAGTTTCCAGCATGAGGTGATTGAGATAGTTGATGATTGACTTAGTAGACAACGAGGTTTGCCTTTGGGATTGAAGACTTTGCAAGATCGGGACGGATCGAATTCATTCTTTCCAGTCAGCGGGTCACATCCGTGCAGACTATTTGTCAAGGATATTTCATTTTAGCAATGGACAATGGTCGGATGCGTGATAGGTAGCTAGTGATGATGGTGGCATCAGAGACTCCGAGGTGAGTTATATCAGGTGCAATGACTGTCGAGTTTTGAGATGGAATAGGAAGTGTTTTCATACGTCTGTGCACTATGGAATGTCCCAATTGAGCGTATTGGTGGGATTTTGCCTTAGTTTTAATGTGTGTACAGTGATTGCAAGTATGTATAACTATCAGGAGGATGTCCATCGATTGAAATTCAAGGGTGAATAACCTATGGTCGAGATGATGTAGATCATCAAAGATGCGATGATTTCCATTGCGGCATATTCGTATGACTTCGCAAGACCAATGGTTCTGTAATGCCCCGAATTTATCTTAATTGACTTTATTTGAGATAATCGGAAATTTCAGAGTTCAAGAGCCGACATGTTTTTTTATCAGGGTCCTTTTTGCAAATTTCGTATTTTTCAGGGACTAAAATGCAAATATTGGTTTTGTTAGATATTTATAAGGGATTTTGAATTATGGAACACTCCATCTTCATCCCTTCCATCGCCTCTCCTCCATTGAAACTCCCCATATTTTTCTCAAGCTTTCAGAATTCAGTCCGAGCTCGATCCGTCCGTTAGAATTTATTTATGAAGGCAAATTAGCGATCACAGCTGCGAGAGCTTTGTTCTATCGTAAGTTTTTCTACGATCAGATACATTCTATTTTTCAGATGTTGTTAGAATCATTTGAGTTTCGAGTATGTTGTTCTTGGCAGAGTTCTGATTGTTTATTCTCTATCGGTTTTGAAATAGAGCGTTGTTCGGAATTGTTATGATTTTCGGAAGCCTATTTTCGAAAATAAGGTTTTGAGATGTGTTGGAATTGATTTGTTGTTGTCCTCTTAGCATTGTTATAAGATGATATCGATATTGTACTGCTGTCTGTGTTTTCGATTTAATCATAATCTAGCCGTTATGTCGCCGGTTTGAGTTTTTTTGCTATAGTTTGGTTTGAATTGATTTGACCTATTTTTAGTTGTGTTTGAATGTCGATAGTGATCTTGGGCCTTTATTACTTCTTTTGCAGATTCGTTTGAAGGCCGTTGAGTTGCGAGGTTGCAGGACTTGTATCGTTTTAGAGATTGTAGCCGGTATAGTATCGATTCTCTTATTATCGACTAGAAAGTTTGATTGAATCTTGAATGAGTATATTTTGTTGTTGTTTCCAGGTTGGAGCATTGACGTTTGAAAGAGGTATAAGACGATTTAGACTGGAATGGAACGAGTGACTCGAATCCGACGTGATTCGAGTGTTCCAAATAAATCACATACATGCATGTTAATTGAATTACTTGAACTTATTGAATGAGTTATAATTTGCATTACATTCATCTTGAGCCAAAATCCTTGTTTTCAGCGGGCAGAATGGCCCTTTTGAGTAGACGTTTTGGGGGCTTTTAAGCGAGTGGCCTAGGCGTAGAGGTTTGCCTAGTGTCAGCATATTCCTTATAGTCGCACCAAAGTCTAGAGGATGGAGATACGTAGCACCACCTCGATCGAGAGAGTCGGTGAGTTGTTTGCGTGATCTCATCCTCGGGATCCCAAAAGCAGAGCAACAATTTCGTGATTATCCGGACTTGATAATCCAAGAGTTTTAAAGTCATGCATTTTATTCTAATTTTTCTTAGAATTGCATGGTTGATATTTGAATATCTGGAAATGGATGTATTTCGTTTTAAGATGCATATCTGATATTGCATGCTAGTCTCTTTTACTGGGAATGTTATTCTCACCGGATTATCCGGCTGTTGTCTTGTCTTTGTATGTGTGCTTGGCAATAGGTGGGGCAGGACCGAGTTAGGGCAGCATGGATAAGGGTTGAGTCGATTAGAAGTGAGACTTGGTGTTTTGGAAGTCAAATTTGTAATCAAACTTAGATTGTATTTGTACTCGTGTTGTTGTATTGTTTTGAATAAGTTAGATTGAAGCATGTTCTACTAGTTTGAGATTGTATAACTTTAGAACTACCTTGTATTGGATTAATGCATGTTGTTTGTTGAAATAATGGTTTTGAATTGGGATTGGAATGCATGTCGAAGCGAGTGCGGGAAGATATTTTTTTTAGGCTGAGCATTTCTGCCCAAGTTACCCGCGCGCGCGCGAGATGGTACCTCGCACGAGCGCGGGGTACTTTTCCAGGGTTTTGGTGCGATGGCCCACGCGCGCGTGAGATCCTATCTCGCGCGGGCGAGAGTCTTCTGCTGAGGCTCTAGAAGCGTGGCCTGTGCGCGCGCGAGATGTCTATCTCGCGCGAGCGCGAGGCCTTTTTTAAAATAAAAAAGAAATTTTTTTTACTTATTGTCTGGACCTTGGATTATTGTATGCTTTATTAATTGTTTAATCCGATATTAGTTGTTTAGAACCGAGGTCTCACATTAAGTGGTATCAAAGCGATAAGTTCTTGGTTGAACTAGAAGTGAGCGAGGTAGATCGAGTCCGCTTGAATTGGCTTCTTGCATGTGATTGAGTTATTTTATTCGATTATTTAATTCCATGCGAGCATGCTTTATTATTGAAAATTATTTGAATTACATGAATATGTGATTTAAATTTATAAAGCATGATCTACTTGAGATATAAATTTTTTTGTTTATCGACTGGTATCTGATTTTCTGAGAGGTTGAAAGGGCACCGATTGGTAGCAATTGAGATATATCATGTCCTAACCATTGATTATCATATGGGTCCTCGTCGAGAGATTAACAGAAACCCACCGCCAGTTACTCCTCCGAACGAGCAAGCTAGTATAGAGATTGATCAGATGGATGTCACCCCGACACCGATGGAAACTTTGTTGTTAAGGTTTCGGAATTTTTAATCCATCGAATCTGCAGAGTACCTAACATGCAGTTGGTTGTGAAAACTGGTTACAGGAGATTGATAAGTTGTTTGATTCTCTGGGATATACCGATGACCATCTAATTTGGTCAGTTATATATCAACTTCAAGGTATTGCAAAAAATTGGTGGATTTCGAGGAAGAAAGCATTAGAGAATCAAGGTATGTCCATTTTTTGGAGTCTGTTTAAATCAGAATTTCTGCAGCAGATTCCTTTCCAACAATCAAACCGATCTAGAGGGAGTGACTTTATAAAGCATATTCGATCAAAGAGAAAGCAATTCAAGAAGTCTGGGAGTAGTTCTTCTAACTCCAGCGGATCGAAACAATTTGGTTCAGGACAGAGTTCTAGTGAGTCAGGCATGTCTTGTGCCAATTGCGGAGGTCGTCACTCCAGTGATCAGTGTAGAGTTATTTTTGGAAACTGCTATATCTGTAACCAAGCGGGGCACTTTTCCAGATTGTGTCCTCGGAGGGGCCCTGAGCAAGCACAGAGTGGAAGTTCTTTGAGACAAAACAATCAGCTCAGCCTCAGAGGCAAGCATCTACTGTCCAATATTTCCAACCTCAGCAGAAGAATAGACAGGAAGGTAATCAGTATGCGAACCAGCCTCCCAGATAGCAGGCACGAGTTTTTGCTCTGACTGAGGATCCGCGGGCTCATGCTGCACCCGATAATGACATTATAGGTAAACGTTCGACTTTGGTTTTCCTACTCTTATTGACTGTTAGATGTTGGTGAGTCTCTTGCCTTCTTATTGAAGAATCTGTTAACGTTTATCGTGCCTCTAAAGTTTTGTTGAGTCATTCAATTGACGAATACTCCAGTAGTGTTGTTAATTTTTCTATTACCGGATCTTACAGAAGAATTAGTTGGGACTAGGAATTCTTATCGATGATTTCTTATCTTTTTGGAATAAGAATTGTGCTGATCATTCAGAGCTTTTGAGAATTTTATAGCAGATTGTGGTGCCGAGCAGTTGTATGCTATTCTTCGATGTCTGAATTCTATTTAGATCAAGTTGCCTTCCTTGATTTTATGATCTGGTAATGCAATTTCTGTCGATCAGCGCCCCAGTATACTGATTTCGATACTGATGATCTTTCAGTACTTGGCATTCTTCTTATCAAGATTTTGGGATGTATTCTTACTCAGAGGAATCACGCTCTAGTCTAGACATCGAGACAGCTGAAGACGCTTGAGACTCAATGTCTGAATCTGGACTTTGAGCTCGCATCGATCTTATTGATTAGAAGATCTGTTATCTATTGTATTATGAGGAGATTTCCGTGATCTTTTCTAATCTTAAGAGTTGGAGTATTTGTTTTCGCAGACGGAACTGAGTTGGAGGCAGAGAAGAGGATTAGATTGTATGAGATTTGTGACTGCGAATCTTTATCTGAAGAATTGAATGCAACAGCTGATGTCTTGAGCCGTAGGATTTGATCTTATTTTATATGATTGTTTGATTGATGAAATCTGTTACCGTATTCCGTACAGAATGACTTTTAGTCAGGATCAGAGGATTGATATTTTGTCAGAGGTCGTCCGATGTCTTTTTTTGCCGAAGTCCGTCAGTTTAGATAGAGATCCTCGTTGCACTCGTTCTTTCGGCATAGACTTTGAAGATACTTTTGTTGTTTGATTACAACTTATTTCAGTTCAATATCCTCAGAACGACGGACAGCCAGATCAGATGAGTCAAACTTTGGAGGATATGCCATGAGTAGTAGGGCTCGACTTAGCACTAGTTTGGCAAAATTCTTGTTTCTTGTGGAGATTTCGTACAACGCCAACTATTTTATGAATTATTGGAGGCACTTTTCAAGAGTTGTACGAGAATAAAGAAAGATTCCCGTTATTGGAGATGATTTTCTTTGTCACTTGAGTTGGAACCGTGTTTGATTTCGAGGATGAAATTTTTTCTTAGAGGGGGAACATTGTAACGCCCTGAATTTATCTTAATTGAATTTATTTGAGATCATCGGAGATTTCAGAGTTCAAGAGCCGACTTCTTTTTTCTCAGGGTCTGTTTTGCAAATTTCGGATTTTTCAGGGACTAAAATGAAAATATTGGTTTTGTTAGATATTTATAAGGGATTTTGACTTATGGAACACTCCATCTTCATCCATTCCATCGCCTCTCATCCATTGAAACGCCCCATAGCTTTCTTAAGCTTTCAGAATTCAGTCCGAGCTCGATCCGTCCGTTAGATTTATTTCTGAAGGCAGATTAGCGATCACGGCTGCAAGAGCTTTGTTCTATCATAAGTTTTTCTACGATCAGATACATTCTATTTTTTGGATGTTGTTAGAATCATTTGAGTTCAAGTATGTTGTTCTTGGCAGAGTTCTAATTGTTTATTCTCTATCGGTTTTGAAATAGAGCGTCGTTCGAAATTGTTATGATTTTTGGAAGCCTATTTTCGAAAATGAGGTTTTGAGATGTGTTGGAATTTCTTTGTTGTTGTTGTCTTAGCATTGTTATGAGATGATATCGATATTTTATTGTTGTCTGCGTTTTCGGTTTGATCAGAATCTAGCCGTTATGCCGCAGATTTGAGTTTTTGGGCTATAGTTTGGTTTGAATTGATTTGAAACATTTTCAGTTGTGTTTGAATGTCGATAGTGATCTCGGGCCTTTATTAATTCTTTTGCAGATTCGTTTGAAGGCCGTTGAGTTGCGAGGTTGCAGGAGTTGTATCGTTTTAGAGATTGTAGCCGGTATAGTATCGATTCTCTCATTATCGACTAGGAAGTTTGATTGAATCTTGAATGAGTATATTTTGTTGTTGTTTCCAGGTGGGAGCATCGACGTTTGAAAGAGGTATAAGACGACTTAGACTGGAATGGAACGAGTGACTCGAATCCAACGTGATTCGAGTGTTCCAAATAAATCACATACATGCATGTTAATTGAATTACTTGAACTTATTGAATGAGTTATGATTTGCATTACATTCATCTTGAGCCAAAATCCTTGTTTTCAGCGGGAAGAATGGCCCTTTTGAGAAGACTTTTTGGAGGCTTTTAAGCGAGTGGCCTAGGCCGTAGAGGTTCGCCTAGTGTCAGCATACTCCTTATAGTCACACCAAAATCTACAGGATGGAGATACGTAGCACCACCTCGATCGGGAGAGTCGGTGATTTTTTTACATGATCTCATCCTCGGGATCCCAAAATAAGAGCAACAATTTCGTGATTATCCGGACTTGATAATCCAAGAGTTTTAAAGTCATGCATTTCATTCTGATTTCTCTTAGAATTGCATGGTTGATATTTGAATATCTGGAAATGTATGTATTTCGTTTTGGGATGATTATCTGATATTTCATGCTAGTCTCTTTTACTGGGAATGTTATTCTCACCGGATTATCCGTCTGTTATCTTGTCTTTGTATGTGTGCTTGGCAACAGGTGGGGCAGGACCGAGTCAGGGCAGCATGGCTAAGGGTTTAGTCGATTAGAAGTGAGACTTTGTGTTTTGGAATTCGAATTTGTAATCGAACTTAGATTGTATTCGGACTCGTGTTGTTGTATTGTTTTGAATAAGTTAGATTGAAGCATGTTCTACTAGTTTTAGATTGTATAACTTTAGAACTACCTTGTATTGGATTTATGCATGTTGTTTGTTGAAATAATGGTTTTGAATTGGGATTGGAATGCATGTCGAAGCGATTGCGGGAAGATATTTTTTTAGGCTGAGCATTTCTGCCCAGGTCACCCGCGCGTGCGCGAGATGGTACCTCGCACGAGCGTGGGTGCTTTTCCAAGGTTCTAGTGCGATGGCCCGCACGCGCGAGATCTATCTCGCGCGAGTGCGAGTCTTCTGCTGAGGCTTTGGAAGCGTGGCCTGCGCCATCTCGCGCGAGCACGAGGCCTTTTAAAAAAAAAGAAGAATTTTTTTTTATTTATTGTTTGGACCTTGGATTATTGTATGTTTTATTAATTGTTTAATCCAAGGTTAGTTGTTTAGAACCGAGGTCTCTTAGGTTCAAGGAAGGATGTTGTGACATGATTGTCAGGTGATGAGAATTTCATCATTGCACAGTATTGATTACACCGATAAACGTGAAGTACGATTTGCACTAGACTTTGTGGTTTGAGTTCCTAGTATTGCTTTAGATCTTGTATTTGCTTCAAGAGAGCATGAGAAAATAATCAGTCTAGGAATCGTGTTAGGCAGTTACGTTGAAGTATAGCTTTGTATCAACTGAATTCTCCTGGGAGAGATTCGTGTGTTGCTATACATCAGGACTCAATGTTCGGATTGGTATTTCCTGACTAGAGGTGTTATGCACTGAGAGCTTTTGGAACCATTAGATGGTTAGGTTCAGTTAGTGAGACGATGGTTCCAATCGAGCGAATGTTTGTATCCTTTGTGATCAAGATGAAAGATGTATCAGTGTTGTGATACATTAGTGCCAAGGAGATTTGACTTATAGCGCAGAGACTTTCAGGAACCTTGCCTTGGGGTCTGAAGAATGCGGAAAGTTGTTCAAGCGGTTGAATCTTGCTGGGAATTCGACAAGAGTCTGAGGGTGTCGGAAGCTATTTCGATCAGACACTCGAGCAAGTATCTCTAGTAAGTTCTCGAGGTTTTACCCTGGATTTCGAGGACAAAATCTTTTAAGGGGGGAGAATGTAGTGACCCGTATCCTTAATTATCGATTAATGTGTAATTAATTGTATGATCATGGTTAGATTAAGTAAAACATGATTAAGAAAATTTCAGATGGATTAACGGACTTCAGAAATGGACTCAGAATGATTAGAAATGGCCCGAAGGGTGACCTAGAACGGAAGCAACGTTGAGGAACGGACGCAACGATGGTGGAACGATGCAACGTTCGAGAACGGATGCAACGATGGGAGAACGGACGTTCCATTCGTCGTCTATAAATAGAGGTGCCGAGGCTCATTTGCAACTCGCCCCTCTCCTCTTTTCTCTCTCTTTTCTTAGCCTTCTAACTTAGACCTAGGAAATTCTAGGCGTCTTATTGGGAATCCGAAAGTAGCGGAGCGATCCCGGCGTCGTAGCGGAGCTGTGCCTAAGTTTTGGAGAAATTCGCCATCAGCAGGCTGAAGACGGGCGCAAGTATAACTATGGTCTTCTTAAATTATTTGGGAGTATACAATAACTTAGTTAAGGCTTTTAGAGCTTAATGAATGATGCATGGATATCTGCATTGTAGAGATGATGATAGGCTTGGAACCTAAAGTGAGACTGCTAAGAACTTCCTGTAGTAAGGTATGTAAGTACTGACTAAGATGGCCAGCATGATATATATTATATGTGTTGCATGAGTATGTGCTAATTGTTTTATATGTTTTACGGCTTTAGCACATGCATGTTTTTACGATAGACTGCATCTGGTATGATGTGAGTCATGACACTTTCCATCGGTGATGAGTTACTCCTTATGGATTCGTGTCTGGGGAGACTCAGCCCCTGGTTTGGCTATCACTAGGAGCGACCATGATGGTGGAGTAGACGTTATAGTTGGTAGGAGAATATGGAAGCGCACCACGGATTAGCTATCCGGCACAGCCCTACATATTCATGGCGCCCTGAGTATACTGTGTTACCTTGGTTTTAAATAAATTTATGTGCTGCATATATTTTATATATCATTGCTTTCGTATTGATCGTAGTCGCTCACGTCCAGTATTTTATGTATGTCTGGACACCCCCTTCGATGGGGCAGGTGTAGGTGCAGGATTGAGCACCAGGAGCTTGAAGAGGTCAGTGACCCTTGAAGACAGCAGAATTAGCTGTAGGTTTATTTAAGTTTATTCGATTTGGGTTGTATATAGAGAATTTGTTTAACCGGTTGTATTCTGCCGGTCTGCTTATATTTAAGTCTTCCGCAGCGATTTATTTTAAATACATGCTTAATTATGCTCTAACTCTGATCAGGTAGTGGATTCGGGTTGGGTCACTACAAGGACGGAGCTAGGCGGCTGAAGGCTGTAAGGATGTGCTGCGCGTGAGAGAGAGGAAGGAGAGGAGAACTAGGGTTTGAGCAGTTTTTGGGAAATTCGGTCAGGGCTCGGGCAGGGTCATCTCGGGTCGGGTTAGGATGTTTCTGGGTCAATTCATATGGGTATGTGTCCGGGTTATTTTATTTTCGGCTCGGATAATTTAATTAGTTGTTTAAGTGATTAATTAATGGATCATGAGTTTGGTTGGTTTTAATGCATAATGGGGGCTTAAATAATTATTTAACTGAGCCCATTAATTTGTCATGGGCCTAATGACTCAAGAGAGCTAACGGGCCAAGTTACGTTAATGAGCTAGCTTAAGTTAATGGGCTAGATTAATTTATTAATGGGCTAGATTAACTTGATGGGCCAACTTTAAGTTAATGGGTCAGTTTAAGTGGTTAATGTGATATTTATGATGGGTTAAGATGTTATTGGGCCAGTCTAGAAATTTATGGGCTTAAGTTAAGGGTCAGCAGCTCGAACGAGTCCATGAAAAATAAATGGTCCGTAAATATATATTTAATTCATGCATATATATACATATATATATATATGCATATATATATGCATGAATTAAATATATATATGTATATATATATATGTATATACATATATATATTTAATTCATGCATATATATATATATATATATATATATATAAGTATGAATTTTATGAAAATTAATTAAATATATATTTACGGGTATATGTTCATGAAGATGATGAAATATATGATGATTTTTAAGTTCATGAATCATGCATGTATTTTATGGATGATTATGGGGCATGTAAGAAAATATTTTTTGGAAGTTGAAGTGGGTGTGCGGAAAGTACGAGATTGTGGCCGGGACATGCCTTTCCATATGTTAATGTTTATGAGCCTATGGATCCAGCGGTAAGGGATGGTGAAGTGGCAGCATAGAGGTGGAGACCCCACCGTCATATACGTTGGTTTATATATTGATCAATCGCTCATGTTTACGGCCACATGAGGAAGTACATCTCGAATCCTTCTCATGTGTTCAACCTTGAGCCTCTTCAATTATCGCCTCATATGACTTATGAAGAGAGACCTGACCGGATTATAGAGAGGGAGGAGAGGAGACTCCGTAACAAGACTATTCCAATGGTCAAGGTTAAGTGGTTGAATCATTCAGATGAAGAGGCCACTTGGGAGATAGAGGCAGATATTAGGACTCGCTATCCAGAGCTATTTGGTAAGTTCTAATTTCGAGGACGAAATTCCATATTAGGGAGGGAGGAATTGTAGCACCTAAGATTTCATAATTTAAATTTCATGCCTAAAATTCTTTTTTTTTAATAATTATGATTTTAATTGCTTGGAATTAAATGCTTAAGTTTCATTTAAAGTTTAAGAGCTCAAATATTTAAGTTATTTATTATTAAAAAAAATTAAGACAGTGGCTTCCGGTTCCGGCGCTTGGCGATGGTGGATTTCGGCGGTAAATTCCAAGATTTGTTATTTTTAAAAGTTTAGTAGGGAGGAAGGAGAAAATTATATGAGAGTTCAAAAGTTAGAAGTTTTCGGGTATCAGAAATCATTTTTCATATTATTGAAATATTGGGCTTATTCTTTAACTTTTTCAAAAGTTAGAATTTTCATAAACCCGAATTATTAAAACCCAATTTAATATTTTTTATTTGTGGTTTTTTTTTTAACTTAGGAATTTTATTAGTGTAAGTTAGTAGGTAAAAGTTGTACTTTAAAGTTGTACTATTAAAGCAACACTCACACCTACTTTTAAATACTTACACCTATGCTTACACACACATGTACACACTACACACTCAACTTTTAAAACACAATTTTAAAGCCCTAGCACCCAAAACTTTGAGCTATCCCCTTCACCCATATCTCCTTTTCTCTCCATTCCCTCTCCCAAATCCCAATCGGTCGAGCCCCTCCTCTAGTCCAGCCGCCTCCTGCCGCTGTTTCCGTTGCTGGAGGACCACCTTGAAGGTTAAAGGAAGCTGCTGGTTGTCCCTCCCCTCTCTTTCATCTTCATTTCTTTAAGTTTGGCAAGAAGGCAAGTATAAGTTGTTTCTTTGGGCATCCAAGCAAGTTACCTATGCATATTTCTATGTTTTCTTGGCATATTTCGAAACTTTCATGATTTTTAGGCTTAGGTTTCGTGTGATGAAATTTTCAGCTTGTGTGATGTGCAAAATTTTTGAAAATTCTCTTGTGCAATGATGTTTATGGGTTGTATGATGTGTTGTAGTATAGAAAATGAGGTCGATTGTTGTACATTATGGCCTTTGAAATTTTAAGAAATGAACTTAGCCTAAATTTTGAAATTTTCATGGTGTGAGGGCTGAATTTGATGTGAGTTTGAAGTATTTTAATGATTTGCATTGGGTTTGATTGAATTTTCATGAGTTTGATGCATTTTGGGGCATGATCATGTGAATTTTGAATTGTGTAGTTGGAGTGGGGTTGAGGGCTGCTTATGTGTTTGTGCAAAGTCCTAATACATGTCTATAGGTGTGTTTGGTGGTTTGAAAGGAGTTAGAGGCAAGGGAAAAGGGTTTGGGGATGTTTTCATCAAAGTAGAATGGTTGTAAGGTGATGTTTGTTTGGGGCAGGGAAGTCTGATTTCGGGGCATGGGAGGATCTGAACGTGGTCTGGGCGTGGTTAGGGCTGGTCCTAGGTCTAGATTATGATGTTATGGTCGCGTCGGTATAAAATTGGCTTGTTTCGGTTAAGATTTAATGAGTTATGGGTCTTTGAAGTTAAGGTATCGGTGCAGAATTTTAGAAGTAAAAGTGGGCTGTCCAGAATTGAGTTTTGATAGGATTGTTTGAGTGGTCAAATGAGGTTACAAACTGGTCCTATGGTTATTTGGTAGTGTTTGGATAGTGTCGGTTTGAGCGGGGTTGAATTTGGTTAAGGTAAGATCGAGTTAAGGGCATTTTGGGTTGATTACTCGGGTTATGCCTTGGTTGGGGAAAATAGAGTTATGGTTGGCTATTAGCACCTAGGGGCGGCCACTCTCACACTTAACACCAACAATTTTTAAGTTGAGTTTCATTCCTTAAAGTTGCATATTCGTGTGCATGAGTCTCATCTTCGATCCGAGTAAAAGTTTACAAAGGAAGTCTTTTCCATACATGCATACCTAGTATTTTTTAGTCGAGTCAAAGAAGTAAAAGAAAAATATTTTTCGAAGGAAGTGAATTGATTGTGACGAGAGGGGCAATGTTAGGTCGGGGGATGCCTCGGCTTACTTGCCAAATAAGAGGTTTTGGGAGGGGCCGGGAGACATCTTGTTTTCCCCTACCCATAGAAGGGCAATGTGGGGCCGGGAGAAATTTTGGTGTCCTTGCCATAAAGGGGCAACGTCAGTCGGGAGAAATCTCGGCGTCTTGCCGGCATAGTGCACTGCAGCCATTGATCGATCAAAACAGAGGGTCACAATTCAAGGATCTAAATTCTCAGTTTCAATTTAAGTATCAGTTGACTCGTCTTAATTTATTCAATTTTCAGTCATGCATGAGTTTCAGTTAAGTTAAGAAGTTCCAGAGTTTCATAGCGTGAGTTGGCGTGTGTATATCATTTACATGTTGTCTCATTCTTTTGTAGCATGCGCATTCTTACAGCTTATGTTTCAAGTATACTATGTATAGTATTTTGAGTATTACTGCAGGTATTTTAAACCCTTGTTATTATACTGCTTATACTTGCTGGGTCATTAGACTCACTATGCTTGTTTGTTTGCCAGGTGAGGAGGAGTTTGTAGGGACCGAGGGGCAGGGTGTAACACCCGGAATTTTTAATTACTTAAATCCGCCTGCATAATTAGGATATTTAATTATTTAAATTTATGATTTATGGGTTAAATAATTATGTGAATTATTTATGCATGATTTAATTTATTTTTAAGCATTTAACCCATAATTAGTGATTTTTATGATTTTTAGTATTTTTATTATTTAATCGCGTAGACGGGACCGTGGACGGACGAGATGACAACTTTCCATCCAAATTATTTTATGAGTCTTTTTAGAGCCTTAAAATATTATTTTGAGTTTTATTATCTCAAAATTTTAAGTATTTAATTTTATTTAATTTTAGGAGTCATTTTTATCCAAAATTAGTCAAAATATTGACTTTTTAGTATTTTTAAAATTCCCCTAAAATTATATTTCGAGATTTTATTTTATGTTTCAGATTTTTTTAAAGGTTTCTTTTAGAGTTTTAATTAAGTTATATTTTATATATATGTTATATCCTTAATTATATAATTAATTACCCTATTTCCTAATTAAACTAAACCTAATATCCCTAACCTCACGTCCCAAAGCCTTAGCCGACATCTCCCTTTTTCTTCAGCACCATCGACTGAACAATCTCCAAGAAGACTCCATAGCCGATCCTCTTCAAAGTTTTAAGGTTTCTCGTCGCCCGTCGTCCCGGAAACGTCCTACGTGCGTGCTAAATTGATTTCTACGGTGAAAGGCATGTTTTATTTCATCTTTATTTCACCATATCAGTGTTATATGTGCATGTTGTGTATGCATCAAGATCCTTAAGAACTTTTCAGAAAATGGCATGAGTTTGTTGAGTACCTCACGTTTTTTTTTCATTGGTTGGCATCATCTCACGTTTTTTTTGGCAAGGGTGGTTCATGGCTGCTGGCAGGGGTCTTCATGGGTGTGTGAGGGTCCCTAGGGTCGGCCTAAACCAGGGCTAAGGGCTGGAGATGGCTAGGAAGAGGCTGGGCATGGCTGCACAAAATCTGTGCTGTTCGCGCAGGTTTAGGGGTTCAAGGAAGGGAGCTTCGTTCTCCTTCCTCAGACCACGGTTTAGGGTAAGGCCGGTTGGGTTAGAACCCCATTTGAGTTTTCTAAGTTTTTGCAGAAGGTTGCATGGGCTTTCGTGGTCGGAGCTTCGAGGACGAAGGGTTTTCCCGCAGCTGCTCGGGTCTGCGCGACAGTGCAGAAGGGCCGGGTTGCAGGGCTTCGTTCTCACTCCATAGTCGACGGTTTGGGCTGGTTCTTGGCTTGTTGGAAAGGTCTGGATGTGAGCTAAGTCCTAGGGGTGGTGCTCCGGCCGGTGGGTGGCCGGAGCATGGCGGCCGCCGGCGTTCTTTGCAACTGCTCGTGGCCGCAGCAGTGCAGGGAAGAGGGTGATCGGGTTGGGCTTGGGGTAGGGGTCTGGGTCGGGTCTGAGTGGTCCGGGTCGGGTCGGTTAGGTAGTGGGTCGGGTTAGTGAGTTCGGGTCCGAGTTTGGTGGGCCGGGCTCAAGTATTTTTATTTTTAAAGTATTTTACGAATTTATGCGTTTTTGAGTCAAATAAATTGAAATAAAATTATTTGGACTCCCAAATAATTTTATTTGGACTTTCAAAATTTTAATTAAGTTAGCCCATTAATTTTATGGGTTTTTGGGCCCATAAAAGTTAATGGGCCAGTCTTTGGGTTTTTGGGCCCATTGGGCCAGTTTAAGTGTTATTGGGCTTAGTGTAATTTTAATGGGCTTTATTAATTTAATTGGGCTTAGAATAATTATTTGGGCTTAAAGTTTGAAATAATGGGCTTAAGTATGTTAATGGGCCAGATTTAAGTTAATGGGCTTGTGTGTAGGGCCAGCAGTCCAGGACCATCCATGAGAAAATTTGCATGTGTCCTGAATATATTTAATTATTTATGCATTTAAGTTATTTTAATATTTATATGTTAGTAAGAAATTAAATTAAATATATATGATGGACACACATTTTATTCAAGTACATGCATTCATGAAATAATATTTTATGCATGATTTAATGTTTAAGTTGAGCAATAAAAATATTTTATGTTGGAAGTTGAAGTAGTGTGACAATTTAAGGGGGATTCGTCCCCATATGATTGAAGGGCAGTTTACTGCCAATTTAAGAGGTGATTCGTCACCGGCCACGTACGTAGGTTTCCACGCTGATCAGTATTTAATGTATGATTTAAGGTTACACTACGGATACAACCATGCTATGTTAGAAAATAAATTGCTCAATATTGTTATGTATTATGTTATGTATTATGTTTATTTAAGTAAGTTAGGTTATGTAATTTTTAAGCATGCTCATTCATGTATATGTATGTATTAGTATTAAATTGGTTTAAATTATTTTAAACCCTTGTTATGTTAGCATGTTGGGCCTCTAGGCTCACTACACTGGTATGGTGCAGGTGAGTACGTTGAGGATGACATTGTACCCACCGGAGGCGAGGACGTATGAGCATGCATGCAGTGGCCCCGTGACCGTGAAATATTCTGAGTCGCTATGCATGTTATTGTTTTTGTCAGCATGATACATTTTTATTATTTTCAGTGATTGAGGGTCTAGAATATTTATTTAATATTTTCAGTGCATGCAAACTTTTATTTACTTATGCAGTATATTTTTAATTAATGTTTGACTCAGATATTTATTATATTTTTAAGAATGCATTTTTATTTAAGTATTTAATTGTTTATTCATTTTAAATATTTTTATTCTGTGCATATATGTATGGGCATATATGTACATATTTTATTTAGTAAGTATAAAAAAAAAAAAATTTCCGCATATTTATTTATTATAGAGTTAGGGTCGTTTCAGTTGGTATCAGAGCACGGTCCTCGGAGGGGTCCTCACTGCTATGCGAGCTCAGAAATCCACGCTACCGGTCTGTAAGTTTTAAATGTTTATAGCATGATTTAATTTCTAGAATTTAAGTTAGCATTAATTTTAAAACACTTAGTTATGCATGGCGATTTACGTAAATAAATATGTGGTGGTGCAGAATGCCTCCCAGACAGGTGAATCGACGTGGGAGACCTCCACATCCACCTCCACCGCCACCTCAGCAGCACCCCATGACAGCACTAGAGCAGGCCAGTGCCACGATGATGGCGGGTATTACTGCCTTGCTGGAGCAGCAGGCAGCCCGTCCCAGACTGTCCCACGAGGAGGACGTCGCCGAGAGGTTCCAGAAGAAGGGGCCTAAGGAGTTTCTGGGGACCACCAATCCGTTGGTGGCTGAGGGATGGATTCGATCTTTGGAGTCCATCTTTGACTATATGGGGATCACAGACGCCGACAGGGTGAGCTGTGCTACATACATGATGCGAGGCGATGCAGCCTCATGGTGGGAGGGTGCAGTACGAGGAGTCCATCTACCTACTCTGACATGGGCTGAGTTCAGGCGTATCTTCTACGCCAAATATTTCACTGAGGATGTGCGCAGTCGCATGATCCGAGAGTTCATGAGTCTCCGTCAGGGGGACAGATCTGTGGTGGAGTACATAAGCCAGTTTGAGAGGGGCTGTCGTTTTGTGCCCATGATTGCTGATAGTCCGCAGGAGAAACTGCGACAGTTTGTTGAGGGCCTGAAGGCTGAGATCAGGCATGACGTGCGCATGGCAGACGTGTTTACATATGAGTCTGCAGTCAGCAGGGCTTTGCGTTCTGAGGAGGGTCGGAGAGCGATCCAGAGAGAGCAGCAGGGTAAGAGGCAGTTTGTGCAGACAGGGTATCAGCGACCATCTTCGCAGCCACCTGCGAAGAAGCAGTATACAGGGCCGGCTAAGGGCCCGAATCAGCAGCAGAGGCCACAGCAGCAGAGGCCGCAGCAGCAGCAGAGGGGCGGGGCCCCTAATGCCATAGCTCATCCCACTTGCCCGAAGTGCCAGAAGATGCATTCGGGACCTTGCCTATTGGGAGCAGGAGTTTGCTTCCACTGCAGAGAGCCGGGGCATCAGATTGCTAACTGCCCCAGGAAGAAGAACACCGCTGGTAGGGTGTTCGTGATGCAGGCTGAGGAGGTCGATCCAGACACCTCCTTGATCACCGGTACATCCTATCCCTAGTATTTTAATAAATTCTCCTTTGGTTAAAGATTTAGTATTTAATTTGAAGTTCTTGTTATTTGGGACATTTAACAGCATGTTAGAATAGGAAGCATGTTTTACTTGTGATTAGAATTAAGAACTTGTAGTGACTCGTTTGGGAAAAATTAGAAGTGGTATGAAACTGTTGGGAATTTTCTGCGTGCAGGGAGAATTCTAGTTGGAGGCAACTCCACGTTTGCGTTGCTAGATTCAGGGGCTACGCATTCGTTTATCTCCCTGGAGTTTATCAGGCGAGTAGGCATCACACTTGAGAGTAGTGACAGTGGGTATGATGTTACTATGCCGTCAGGGCAGATTATGTCTACCTCGAAGGTTATTCGAGGACTGGAGTTAGAGCTGCAGGGACACTCCATTCGAGCAGATGTAGTAGTCTTGCCTTTGAGTGGTTTTGATCTTATTTTGGGTATGGACTGGTTGACAGTCAATGGAGCTTCGATTGATTTTCGTCGGAGATCAGTGTCAGTGAGACCTACAGGGGGCGACCCGTTCACTTTTCATGCATCTCAGAGCAGTGATATTCCTCAGGTGATATCCTATATTCAGGCGAAGAAGTTGTTGAGACGGGGTTGTCAGGGGTTTCTAGCGAGTATTGTCACGACTTCAGAGCCATCTAGCAGATCATTATCAGAGTTAGAGGTGGTTCGTGACTTTCCGGATGTCTTTCCGGAGGATGTGGCAGGAATTCCACCAGTGAGAGAGGTGGAGTTCAGTATTGACTTAGTGCCAGACACCGTGCCTATCTCTAAGGCACCGTACAGGCTTGCTCCTACCGAGATGAAAGAGTTGAAGGAGCAGATTCAGGAGTTGTTAGAGAAAGGCTTTGTTCGACCTAGCTTTTCTCCTTGGGGAGCTCCGGTGTTGTTTGTGAAGAAGAAGGATGGCAGTATGAGACTGTGCATCGATTACCGAGAGCTTAACAGAGTCACAGTGAAGAACAAGTATCCACTGCCGAGGATAGAGGACTTGTTTGACCAGTTGCAGGGAGCTTCAGTGTTCTCCAAGATCGATCTGCGATCTGGTTACCATCAGTTGCGTGTTAGGGATGCAGATGTGTCCAAGACTGCTTTCCGGACACGATATGGGCATTACGAGTTCTTAGTGATGCCATTTGGGTTGACCAATGCTCCAGCGGTTTTCATGGATCTCATGAACCGAGTCTTTCAGCCATATCTGGATCAGTTCATCATAGTCTTTATTGATGATATTTTGATCTATTCTAGGAGCATCGAGGAGCATAGACAGCACCTTCAGACCGCATTGCAGACTTTGAGGGAGCATCGGTTGTATGCCAAGTTCAGCAAGTGCGAGTTTTGGCTTGAGCAGGTGGCATTTCTTGGCCACATTATTTCGAGAGATGGAGTTGCAGTCGATCAGTCTAAGGTGGAGGCAGTGCAGAATTGGGGCATTCCGAAGAATGCTTCAGAGATTCGCAGTTTCTTGGGTTTGGCCGGATACTACAGGAAGTTCATCAAGGGTTTTTCCTCTATTGCAGTACCCTTGACTTCCTTGACCAAGAAGAATGCGAAGTTTATATGGAGTTCAGACTGTCAGAGGAGCTTCGATCAGCTGAAGGAAGCACTCACTACAGCACCAGTGTTAGCAATGACAGTACCACATGAGGAGTTAGTGGTTTACACCGACGCGTCTAAACTTGGTTTAGGCGCAGTGCTTATGCAGTGTAGTAAGGTTATTGCGTATGCGTCGAGACAGTTGAAGATTCATGAGCAGAACTACCCGACGCATGATTTGGAGCTTGCAGCAGTGGTTTTTGCGTTGAAAATCTGGAGGCACTATCTTTACGGCGAGAAGTGCAAGATTTTCACCGACCACAAGAGCCTCAAGTACTTCTTCACCCAGAAGGAGTTGAACATGAGGCAGCGCAGATGGCTTGAGCTTGTGAAGGACTATGATTGCGACATTAGCTACCATCCGGGTAAGGCTAATGTAGTGGCAGATGCTTTGAGTCGAAAGTCGTCAGTGGTATCATGTTTGACTGCACAGTTACCACTACAGACCGAGATTCAGAGATTTGGTTTGGAGTGCTATCCGAGTGGCCATGCACCGAGCTTGTCAGTGTTGACGGTGCAACCAGTTCTGCGAGATCGGATTATAGAGGGGCAGGCCACTGATGAGGAGTTACAGCGATGGAGACAGAGAGATGAGGCTAGAGGTAATCTCTTGTATACAGTGGAGGATGGCATCGTTCAGTACCGTGGGAGGATGTGGGTACCGAACGTTGATCAGTTGAGAGCCGAGATTCTAGCAGAGGCTCATGCATCTCCGTACTCCATTCACCCCGGAAGTACGAAGATGTACCGAGACTTACAGTTATCGTATTGGTGGCCCGGGATGAAGAGTGACATCGGGAGAGTGGTGTCAGAGTGCTTGACTTGTCAGCAAGTCAAAGCAGAGCATCAGCGTCCAGCAGGACTTCTTAGACCTCTCCCTATTCCGGAATGGAAATGGGAGAATATTACGATGGACTTTGTGGTTGGCTTACCGAGGAGTGCCAGAGGGTGTACAGCGATTTGGGTGATTGTGGATAGACTCACCAAGTCAGCTCATTTCTTGCCGGTAAAGACTACTTACACCTTGACACAGTATGCAGAGCTTTACATCAGAGAGATTGTTAGACTGCATGGCATACCAGTGTCTATCGTGTCAGACAGAGATCCGAGGTTCACCTCAGCGTTTTGGAAGAGTCTGCACACAGCTTGGGGACTAGACTTTTGTTCAGTACAGCTTTTCCCCAGACGGATGGTCAGTCCGAGAGAGTGATCCAGGTTCTCGAGGATCTTCTGAGAGCTTGTGTTATCGATTTTCGAGGATCTTGGGAGACTAGACTGCCATTAGTGGAGTTTACCTATAACAACAGCTTTCAGTCGTCTATAGGTATGGCTCCATATGCAGCACTCTACGGGAGGAGATGCAGATCTCCGGTGCATTGGGATGAGGTTGGAGAGAGGATTTTGTTGGGTCCAGAGATTGTGCAGCAGACAGCTGACATTGTGACGCAGATTCGAGACAGGATGAGGACAGCGCAGAGTCGGCAGAAGAGTTATGCGGATGCCAGACGACGCGATTTGGAGTTCGCGGTAGGTGATCACGTATTCCTGAAGGTGTCACCTATGAAGGGAGTAGCGCGTTTTGGGCGGAGAGGCAAGCTTAATCCGAGATACATAGGGCCATTCGAGATATTGGAGCGAGTTGGCACGTTGGCCTATCGTTTAGCTCTACCTCCAGGGCTAGCGGCAGTGCACAACGTATTCCATGTATCCATGCTTCGGAGATATGTCTCCAACCCGTCGCATGTGTTGGATTTTGAGCCCTTACAGTTGCCGCCAGATCTTGTTTACGAGGAGAGACCAGTGCGGATCTTGGCTAGAGAGGAGCGGAGGCTTAGGACGCGGGTCATACCGATGGTCAGAGTCCAGTGGCTGAATCACTCGGAGGAGGAAGCTACTTGGGAGACCGAGGAGGATATGAGGACTCGCTACCCGGAGATGTTCGGGTAAGTACTTTAATTTCGAGGACGAAATTCAATTTAAGGGGGGGAGAATTGTAACACCCGGTATTTTTAATTACTTAAATCCGCCTGCATAATTAGGATATTTAATTATTTAAATTTATGATTTATGGGTTAAATAATTATGTGAATTATTTATGCATGATTTAATTTATTTTTAAGCATTTAACCCATAATTAGTGATTTTTATGATTTTTAGTATTTTTATTATTTAATCGCGTAGACGGGACCGTGGACGGACGAGATGACAACTTTCCATCCAAATTATTTTATGAGTCTTTTTAGAGCCTTAAAATATTATTTTGAGTTTTATTATCTCAAAATTTTAAGTATTTAATTTTATTTAATTTTAGGAGTCATTTTTATCCAAAATTAGTCAAAATATTGACTTTTTAGTATTTTTAAAATTCCACTAAAATTATATTTCGAGATTTTATTTTATGTTTCAGATTTTTTTAAAGGTTTCTTTTAGAGTTTTAATTAAGTTATATTTTATATATATGTTATATCCTTAATTATATAATTACCCTATTTCCTAATTAAACTAAACCTAATATCCCTAACCTCACGTCCCAAAGCCTTAGCCGACATCTCCCTTTTTCTTCAGCACCTCCATCGACTGAACAATCTCCAAGAAGACTCCATAGCCGATCCTCTTCAAAGTTTTAAGGTTTCTCGTCGCCCGTCGTCCCGGAAACGTCCTACGTGCGTGCTAAATTGATTTCTACGGTGAAAGGCATGTTTTATTTCATCTTTATTTCACCATATCAGTGTTATATGTGCATGTTGTGTATGCATCAAGATCCTTAAGAACTTTTCAGAAAATGGCATGAGTTTGTTGAGTACCTCACGTTTTTTTTTCATTGGTTGGCATCATCTCACGTTTTTTTTGGCAAGGGTGGTTCATGGCTGCTGGCAGGGGTCTTCATGGGTGTGTGAGGGTCCCTAGGGTCGGCCTAAACCAGGGCTAAGGGCTGGAGATGGCTAGGAAGAGGCTGGGCATGGCTGCACAAAATCTGTGCTGTTCGCGCAGGTTTAGGGGTTCAAAGAAGGGAGCTTCGTTCTCCTTCCTCAGACCACGGTTTAGGGTAAGGCCGGTTGGGTTAGAACCCCATTTGAGTTTTCTAAGTTTTTGCAGAAGGTTGCATGGGCTTTCGTGGTCGGAGCTTCGAGGACGAAGGGTTTTCCCGCAGCTGCTCGGGTCTGCGCGACAGTGCAGAAGGGCCGGGTTGCAGGGCTTCGTTCTCACTCCATAGTCGACGGTTTGGGCTGGTTCTTGGCTTGTTGGAAAGATCTGGATGTGAGCTAAGTCCTAGGGGTGGTGCTCCGGCCGGTGGGTGGCCGGAGCATGGCGGCCGCCGGCGTTCTTTGCAACTGCTCGTGGCCGCAGCAGTGCAGGGAAGAGGGTGATCGGGTTGGGCTTGGGGTAGGGGTCTGGGTCGGGTCTGAGTGGTCCGGGTCGGGTCGGTTAGGTAGTGGGTCGGGTTAGTGAGTTCGGGTCCGAGTTTGGTGGGCCGGGCTCGAGTATTTTTATTTTTAAAGTATTTTACGAATTTATGCGTTTTTGAGTCAAATAAATTGAAATAAAATTATTTGGACTCCCAAATAATTTTATTTGGACTTTCAAAATTTTAATTAAGTTAGCCCATTAATTTTATGGGTTTTTGGGCCCATAAAAGTTAATGGGCCAGTCTTTGGGTTTTTGGGCCCATTGGGCCAGTTTAAGTGTTATTGGGCTTAGTGTAATTTTAATGGGCTTTATTAATTTAATTGGGCTTAGAATAATTATTTGGGCTTAAAGTTTGAAATAATGGGCTTAAGTATGTTAATGGGCCAGATTTAAGTTAATGGGCTTGTGTGTAGGGCCAGCAGTCCAGGACCATCCATGAGAAAATTTGCATGTGTCCTGAATATATATTTAATTATTTATATGCATTTAAGTTATTTTAATATTTATATGTTAGTAAGAAATTAAATTAAATATATATGATGGACACACATTTTATTCAAGTACATGGATTCATGAAATAATATTTTATGCATGATTTAATGTTTAAGTTGAGCAATAAAAATATTTTATGTTGGAAGTTGAAGTAGTGTGACAATTTAAGGGGGATTCGTCCCCATATGATTGAAGGGCAGTTTACTGCCAATTTAAGAGGTGATTCGTCACCGGCCACGTACGTAGGTTTCCACGCTGATCAGTATTTAATGTATGATTTAAGGTTACACTACGGATACAACCATGCTATGTTAGAAAATAAATTGCTCAATATTGTTATGTATCATGTTATGTATTATGTTTATTTAAGTAAGTTAGGTTATGTAATTTTTAAGCATGCTCATTCATGTATATGTATGTATTAGTATTAAATTGGTTTAAATTATTTTAAACCCTTGTTATGTTAGCATGTTGGGCCTCTAGGCTCACTACACTGGTATGGTGCAGGTGAGTACGTTGAGGATGACATTGTACCTACCGGAGGCGAGGACGTATGAGCATGCATGCAGTGGCCCCGTGACCGTGAAATATTCTGAGTCGCTATGCATGTTATTGTTTTTGTCAGCATGATACATTTTTATTATTTTCAGTGATTGAGGGTCTAGAATATTTATTTAATATTTTCAGTGCATGCAAACTTTTATTTACTTATGCAGTATATTTTTAATTAATGTTTGACTCAGATATTTATTATATTTTTAAGAATGCATTTTTATTTAAGTATTTAATTGTTTATTCATTTTAAATATTTTTATTCTGTGCATATATGTATGGGCATATATGTACATATTTTATTTAGTAAGTATAAAAAAAAAAAAATTTCCGCATATTTATTTATTATAGAGTTAGGGTCGTTTCACAGGGTCCTTGAGGGGAGGTCTCCGGCAGAGCGAGGCCTTATGACCGATGCTATTTCATGTTTTTTCCGCATTAGTAATGATGTAAAAATGAATTTTTAAACTAAGTACTTTTGATGATAGTCAGGATGTGTTTTCCCTGTGCTTGGAGTTTATGATTTAAAGTTTGTTATCGATATTATTGCAACCGTGTGGGTTGTCTTTATTTTTCTTTATGGACGACTGTCGTAGTATGAAACCTTCTTTTCTTCTACGTCTTCTTTTTGTATTTTATGCTCGTATGGTTGCTTGATACAGGTTGGCTTGTCTACTTACAAACAAGTCATGGCAAAAAATTTTAAAAAAAAATTCGTATTTCCTTTTATTATTTAATTAAGTATAGAGTGTAGGGTCGTTTCAGTTGCTTTGATACCAACTAAAATGACCCTACACTCTATACTTAATTAAATAATAAAAGGAAATACGGATTTTTAAAAAAAAATTTCCATGACTTGTTTGTAAGTAGACAAGCCAACCTGTCTCAAGCAACCATACGAGCATAAAAGAAAAGAAGAAGACGTAGAAGTAAATAAGGTTTCATACTACGACAGTCATCCATAAAGAAAAATAAAGACAACCCACAAGGTTGCAATAATATCGATAACAAACTTTAAACCATAAACTCAAAGCACAGGAAAAACACATCCTGGCTATCACCAAAAGTACTTAGTTTAAAAATTCATTTTTACATCATTACTAATGCGGAAAAACATGAAATAGCATCGGTCATAGGGCCTCGCTCCGCCGGAGACCTCCCCTCAAGGACCCTGCCCCTCGGTCCCTACAAACTCCTCCTCACCAGGCAAACAAACAAGCATAGTGAGTCTAATAACCCAGCAAGTATAAGCAGTATAATAACAAGGGTTTAAAATACCTGTAGTAATACTCAAAATACTATACATAGTATACTTGAAACATAAGCTGTAAGAATGAAAAAGCTACAAAAGAATGAGACAACATGTACATGATGTACACACGCCAACTCACGCTATGAAACTCTGGAACTTTCTTATCTTTACTGAAACTCATGCATGACTGAAAACTGAATGCAATAAGACGAGTCAACTGATATTTAAACTGAAACTGAGAACTTAGATCCTCGAATTGTGACCCTCTGTTTTGATCGATCAATGGCTGCAGTGCACTATGCTGGCAAAACGCCGAGATTTCTCCCGACTGACATTTCCCCTTTATGGCAAGGACACCAAAATTTCTCCTGGCCCCACATTTCCCTTCTTGGCAAGGACACCGAAATTTATCCCGGCCCCACATTGCCCTTCTATGGGTAGGGAAAAACTAGATGTCTCCTGGCCCCTCCCAAAACCTCTGATTTGGCAAGTAAGCCGAGGCATCCCTCGATCTAACATTGCCCCTCTTGTCACAATCAATTCACTTCCTTCGAAAAATATTTTTTTTTTCTTTGACTCGACTCAAAAATACTAGGTATGCATGTATGGAAAAAACTTCCTTTGTAATTACTCGGATCGAAGATGAGACTCACACACACGAATATGCAACTTTAGGGAATGAAACTCAACACAAAAATTGTGGGTGTTAAGTGTGAGAATGGATGCCCCTAGGTGCTAATACCCAACCTTAACTCTATTTTTCGCAACCAAGGCATAACCCGAGTAATCAACCCAAAATGCCCTTAACTCGATCTTACCTTAACCAAATTCGACCCCGCTCAAACCGACACTCTCCAAACACTACAAACTAACCATAGGGCCAGTTTGTAACCTCATTTGACCACTCAAACAATCCTATCAAAACTCAATTTCGGACAGCCCACTTTTACTCCTAAAATTCTGCACCGACACCTTAACTTCAAAGACCCATAACTCATTGAAATATTAACCGAAACGAGCCCATTTTATACCAACGCGACCATAACATCATAACCTAGACCTAGGACCAGCCCTAAATACGCCCAGACCACGTTCAGATCCTCCCCTGCCCCGAAATCAGATTGCCCTGTCCCCAAGAAAACATCACCTTACAACCATTCTACTTTGAGGAAAACATCCCCAAACCCTTTTCCCTTGCCTCTAACTCCTTCCAAACCACCAAACACACCTATAGACATGTCTTAGAACTTTGCACAAACACATAGGCAGCCCTCAACCACACTCCAACTCCACAATTCAAAATTCACATGATCATGCCCCAAAATGCATCAAACTCATGAACATTCAATCAAACCCAATGCAAATCATTAAAATACTTAAAATTCACATCAAATTCAGCCCTCACACCATGAAAATTTTAAAATTTAGGCTAAGTTCTTTTCTGAAAATTTCGAAGGCCATAATGTGCAACAATCGACCTCATTTTCTATACTACAACACATCATACAACCCATAAACATCATTGCACAAGAGAATTTTCGAAAATTTTGCACATCACACAAGCTGAAAATTTCATCACACGAAACCTAAGCCTAAAAATCATGAAAGTTTCGAAATATGCCAAGAAAACATGGAAATATGCATAGGTAACTTGCTTGGATGCCCAAAAAAACAACCTATACTTGCCTTCTTGCCAAACTTAAAGAAATGAAGATGAAAGAGAGGGGAGGGGCGACCAGCAGCTTCCTTTAACCTTCAAGGTGGTCCTCCGGCGATGGCAACGGCGGCAGGAGGCGGCGGCGGCGGCTGGACTAGAGGAGGGGCTCGGCCGATTGGGATTTGGGAGAGGGAATGGATAGAAAATAAGATTGGGTGAAGGGGCGGCTAGCTCAAAGTTTTGGGTGCTAGGGTTTTAAAATTGTGTTTTAAAAGTTGAGTGTGTAGTGTGTATATATGTGTATAAGCATAGGTGTAAGTATTTAAAAGTAGGTGCGAGTGTTGCTTTAATAGTACAACTTTTACCTACTAACTTACACTAATAAAATTCCTAAGTTTAAAAAAAAAACCAAATTAAAAATATTAAATTGGGTTTTACTAATCCGGGTTTATGAAAATTCTAACTTCTGAAAAAGTTAAAGAATAATCCCAATATTGCAATAATAAAAAAATTGATTTCTGATATCCGAAAACTTATAACTTTTAAACTCTCATCTAATTTTCTCCTTCCTCCCTACTAAACTTTTAAAAATAAAAAATCTTAGTAGGTGAGCCTTTGGACATCATTTATTTTTTCTACTAAAAACATTTGATTCATGAAATTAAACATGAAAAAATTAAATGTGTTGTGGCTAGAGTTAGTTTGTTGAATGGTTATAAAACTTAAATTTTGGTCAAATTTTTTTTAACAAAGAAACGACTATCTATTTATATTCATAAAGTTTGATTGATTGTGTGAGTATTATATTTATTTATTAAACATTTGAATTACTTCATGGGTATTCTCGATTATGTAGTTTATGGATGTCATTAGAATATGATATTATTTTGCTTTTCACGAACATTTGATTAATTATTTTTTAATGTTTTTTTCTTTAGCTTCTGGGTGACATTCTTCAGTTTCTAGGTGAAATTGTCAACATCATTACGACATATGAAACAGACGAATGAAATTTGAATAAACAAAATATAAATTTTTTTTATTTCGAAAACAAATCTAATGTTTTATTTGAGAGGTTTCTTAATTGCTTGTGTTAATAATAGCTAATTTTATTAGGCATCATAAATCATTTCGTTCATTTTTTAAAAATTTGTAACAGGAAAATGAGACAAAGTATTATTTTGTTTCGGTATGATGAGAAATGGAAAATTAACGAGCAAGGAAAACCTGAATGGAGCTCGGGGTTGAATGGTGGCTCCGCAGCAATAAATATTGATGACTCTGAAGCAACCTTAAAAAATTTGAAACATGAAGTGTTTGAGAAGTGCGGCCTGAACAAAAGTGAGATTGATTTGATATTCAGTTACTTGACACATGTTGGTGATGATATTTTAGGCCCTATATATTTCAGTGGTGATAAGTGTCTACAGACATATCTATTATTTGGTGATGCGCATCATAGGCCTTTGCTTCACGTGGAAATAGCGGAAAAAATTCTAATTAATTGTGACGCTAATGTTGATTCTACAAATGATTTGCTTGATTGTAATGACTGTGGTGGTTCTAAACTAAGTGCGTCTATTGAAAATGATTGTATTGGTGATTTTGAATTCTACCTACATGGAGGTGATCATTGTGATGGAAATTTTTGTTATGAACATGATGATTATGCTAATGCTGATATTTATCCAGATGAACATTTTGAGGGTGTCTTTATATTAAGTAATGGTGATGAGATATCATCTAGAAACGAGCATGTGAAAAATGGGAATGAAGAACACGGCATTGGAGAAAATATAATTAAGAATGTGAATTCTAGTGTCACACAAAGTGCTGAACTTGAGATCCATTAGTGTGAATTAGTATCCGGTGATGACCATAATTCTTTTTTGTCTGGTTCTAGCAACGAGCAGGTATTTAGTTTTACGGATGGATCTAATTTTTCAGTTGGAAAAGAGTTCAATAGCAAAAAAGATGTTCAAAGAGAATTGCATAATATATCCATGAAAGCTTCATTTGAGATGAGAGTTGTAAGATCCACTAAAACTCTTTATTGGGTAAGATGTGTAGATGATACTTGCAGTGGAAAGTTCGTGTAGCGAGAAAGAATGAGGAGTCATCATGGCTTTCAATCCGGACATATTGCAATAAGCATATTTGTGACTTGGCTAATAGGAGGAGGAGACACGGGCAAGCGAGTGCAGTTATAGTAGCAGATACATTAGTAGAAAATTTTAGAGGGCAACAAAAAATGCCTTCTTTAAAAGCAATAAGAACAATGATGCAAAATAATGGTGCAGAGATTAGCTACTTCAAAGCGTGGAAGGGGAAACAACTTGCTATAAATCAGTTGAGAGGAGATCATGTTGAAAGTTTTAGGTTACTCCCTGCATACTTGTATATGCTCAAGCAAGTAAATCCCGGGTCAACAACATATTTGAAGGTAAACCCGGATGACAACTTCAAATACATGTTCTTGGCATACCGGATATGTGTTGATGAATTTAAATACATGAGAAAGGTCATATCAGTCGATGGCACATATTTGAAAGATAGATATAAAGGTGTTATGCCTATAGCAACTGCACAAGATGGCACCACCAATATCTCATTGCTTGGCCAGTTGTTGATTCAAAAATTGAAGAATCTTGGACTTGGTTCTTTGAGAAGTTGCATGAATTGATACCTGATGATGATGAACTGATTTTTATTTTTGATAGGCATAAATGAATCATTAATGGTGTTTCCTCAGTATACAAGAAAGCACAATATGGTCATTGCTTGTGGCATCTTGGACAAAACATCAAGACAAGACTAAAGTCCAAAGGGGGTGGAGTTGTACTATTTATGCGAACAGCTAAAGCTCACACATAGATGGAGTTTGATGAATTATACGGTGAGATGAATAACAGTTATCCAAGCATACAAAGTATCTTGAAGACAACATTCATCGAGAAAAATGGACAAGATCGTATTTTCATGGCTCAAGATATAATATAATGACAACCAATGGATCAGAATCAATCAATGCAAAGTTGGCACCAACTCGTAAACTTCCAATAGTTGCTATGTTGGATGCAATTCAAAATCTTATTTCATCATGGTTTAATACTCACCGCATAGCTGTTGTTGCTTCAACCGGGCATCTTACTCCATGGGCTGAGAGAACAGTGCGATCAAGATTTATCGAGTCACAAAAAATGGAAGTTTTCCAATTGAATACCTTTGAATATCATGTCATTGGAGTTGGTCATGATGCGGTTGTGGGATTAAATAGAAGAACATGTCGTTGCCGGGTTTTTGACATTGATAGACTTCCGTGTTCACATGATATAGCACCTGCAGGTCAGCATAATATGAATATTTATGAATTGTGCTCACATTATTACTCGACAAATGTATGGACATTGGCCTATACAGAAAAAGTTTATCCAGTGCCCCCCCTTCTAATGAATGGAACATACCTGCTGATATTGCTTCTATGACTGTACTACCTCCTGCGGTTAAAGTACATAAAGAAAGAACAAAGAAAAAAAAGAATTCCTTTCGTTGGAGAATTTGCGAGAAGGAAGAAATCGGTTGTTAATTAAGTCTGTTACGTAAAATTTATATGATGTACACCTTTAGCTGGAAGCCTTAAGAAATATATTTATTGTGATTTCATTTCATGTATTTTATTATTGATTTTTTTCGATTTTTGAAATATTGCAATAAGACATTTGAAGGTACTAACCTTGGTCATTTGATATTATCATTTGTTGGTGGGTTTTATATCGTAGCAATTTGTTTGATTGTCAATATGTGAATGTCAATTAATTTTAAATTTGTCTAATATAATGAATTTTATCCATTGAACCTAATTTGTATGTTGATATAAAATTTTTATTTTCATTTTCAAAAAGAGACTTACATGTAATTTGTGAATTAATTTTAAATTTTTGGTTCTCAATATTTTGAAATTTTGTAGGATACGTATATCACCAATAAAAAAATTAGATCGAATTTGTTCTTTTTTTAACTAATGAAATTAATTTCTGTGTTGCATATTTGAGTTGGAGAACAACGTAGATGATGAGTTTGTTTATTTGTGTCAATCTGCTAAACTTTCTTATTTTTTTTAATTAATAAGGGTAGAAAAGTAAACTAAATGAATTAAAAAAGTGAAAGTCATTTTTCAAAATGTTAGTCAAACGAAGGCTAATTGGTTAAATATTCCTATATAGGGGCATATATGTAGCAGTAATATTTTAAAGTAAAGAAATAAAATAAAGTTTTTTTAAAAAAAAAAAATTTAGTAGTAGTATCGGGTCGTTTCAAGAGTAATAACATATCCATTCACCCACATGAGAGATAGGTGTTGAATGTTGATGTACTTTTGGAGCTTCTTATTTCCTGGTAAAGCCAAAGGAGTGCTTGTTTGTTAAAATTAATTCCTAGATGACAGCATGCCTTGAGCAAAAATAAATCATGTCCTGCTTTATGCTTGGGCCCAAAGTTCCAACTTGAGAACATGTCAATTAGTCTTCAACTCATGATTCACAAAATGTTTACAAAAGTAACATTATTGACCATAATTGGTTATTAAACCCTCAGAGCTTCTGAATGCAATATGCACGTTGATCCATGAAACGACAAAATAACCACTAAAAATACTAAAAGGTAAATTATACTTGAAATCCCATATACTAAATCAGTAGTAGATAAATGTGTTTTGATGATTTTTTTAAACAAAGAATTATCTGAAAATTCATAACTAGTCGTTGAGCTTGATTTTGCTATACAATAATCATTTTGCATGCCATAATAGTGTAATTACAAATTATAGCAGAAATATTCAACTAATGAAACTAAACACATGATGTCAAAATAAAAAAAGAAATGAAGGGGAATGTGTAGATATGAGCAGCAAATACTTGTGTTACCTTTTACTAATTTTTTTTTTTGGTTTGATCCGGATGAAATAAGCGAATTTTCTCATATATATCAAAGTCTACAAAGTTTAATGGCAATATTAAGCGCGAAATCTTGGGATTTGAAATAAATATAAACGAAAAGTGATCATAAAAATTAGTTCATCCAGACGAAGTAAGTATAGACCGGGAACAGATAAATTGACTTTTGACTCCTCTCTCTCCATCCTAGATTCCTCATATATATGTCGAACTTTATTTCTCTATATAGATTCCTTCCAATAAATAAACTGGATGAGAACCTCAAAATCACCCAAGAGCCAATATAATACGTAACACAAGCAACCCAAATAAAAAATTGAAATTGAAATATTTTAGTTCATGTTTTAAAATAGGCCTTGCATCTTCGGGGATGGGAGAAAATCACTTTTTCTATCAGAATATTTTCGTTCATTCAGACTCGGTTTCTTATGAGAACAAAGCTAAAATTGACATTGATAAAACCATATAAAACAAACAAAAAGGACATGGAAGGAAGATTATATGAGTAAATACTGAAAATCATACCCTGCACTCTCAATATCTCAATAGTATAACAGATGAGTCGAAATGACATAGACTCATCAGATTTTACAAATACATTGAACAACAGTATTTACTGAAAAAAACAGTAACAGATAAGAACAAACCAGTATTTTTCATCGACGTTTGTTTGAAGCGGTGAAGTAATTTAAAAAAATTTAAATTATTTGTAAGAAAGTAATTTAAGGAAAAGAACATTCACCTTAACCTAATTGATTGTAAGAAGGGAAAGTCTGTATGCCAATCGTCATGCTTTCCGAAAGTAATGTCCTCGAACAATTCTTGAACAAAACAAAGCAGCATGGCATCAAGTTTTTTTTATATGAAAGCCAGTTGTGCAACACATCCTTTAATCATCGACCATGTATGCATTATATCTTATCATCGAGTACGAAAATTTTCTATAATAAGGTCTATCAGATTTTTTATGTAGGATCCACAAAAGAAAATAGTAGTTCTTTCTAATGGTAGTAACGTTTGAGTTCATTAGAACACTAAAGAGAGAAATCATCTTAAATCATAAATAAATATAAAAAAATAACGTATCACGATGAATTGAAGTTGAAGCAAAGCTGAGTCGTTTAAGCTTAAAGCTGTAATCACAAAATCCAATCATTAACATAATAACAGTGATTCCCATTGAATGAAAGTGGTCTTATGGCAATGATTTAGAATGGATTAATTTTGGATGCTTTGTGTTTTCTTTAACCTTTATTTTATTGAGTTGTCTTTGCTTATATCAACATGTCATCAAATTTAAAATACAAAACAGAAACTAAATTGAATGTGTAAACAGAAGCAAACGTAGATTGTTTATGAAATGATGTTTCGAGAAATTGTCACAGCAAGTGCTATATTAAGGCAAATATTAGTCCTTTACGGTAAAAGTTTTCATCAAAATATCCAATAATTAACCAAATAACTCTAATTCCCAGCAAGTAAAAGCAAATAACACTGCTTCACATTGAGCGAAAACCACGAATAAATAGGAGAAGAGAGCATAACACAATAAATTGAATGAAGTCAGTTGCAAACATAAATTTTGTAAACTTACTTTTAATCTCGTGATTGGATAACTTTATCGATTTCAATGCGGAATCGTTGAGCTCAGAAATAAGGATTAATTAAGACGATGAATTGAATTAAATCAGTAGCCCAATTATGTGAAATTACTTCCAATCTCGCTTTATATATATATATATATATATATATATATATATATATATATATCGGCTAAGAATGACGAACCGATGATGTTTGAAATTAAGGATGTTGAGGATGACCAAGATACACATTATTAATTAATAGTTAAATACACAAAGTCAGAAACATATAAGGGCAAACACACTATGACATAAACACAATATAATGAAAAATTTATAAAACAAAGATAAAATTGACAAAAAAAAAACTCCGAGAAAGGATAAAAGGCTGACAAAAATTTGCACTTAATTTTTGAAAAACATGTTTAGAATGAAACAAAATTAAAAAAAACATACGTACCAATTTATGGAGATAGTGGATTTGGAAACAACACCCATAAATCTGATGGGAGGAGATCTGCAAAACATATTTCCTCGAATTTTTGGAGAAGCAAACAAAATGAATGAGAACATGAGTGAATAATATAAAAGGAAAAGGAAAATTATTTGCCAGCCAAGATGGTTTTCCGAAACGTGGGAATGTAACATCCGGTATTTTAAATACGTAAATCCGTATGCATAATTAGGATATTTAATTATTTAAATTTGTGATTTATGGGTTAAATAATTATGTGAATTATTTGTGCATGATTTAATTTATTTTTAAGCACTTAACCCATAATTAATGATTTTTAGTATTTTAATTATTTTATCGCGTAGACAGGACCGTGGACGGACGAGATGACAACTTTCTAGCCAATTAATTTCATGAGCCTTTTTAGAGCCCTAAAATATTATTTTGGGTTTTATTACCTCAAAATATTTAGTATTTAATTTTATATAATTTTAGGAGTCCATTTTATTCAAAATAAGCCAAAATATTGACTTTTTAGTATTTTTAAAATTCCATTAATTTGATATTTCGGGATTTTAATATATTTAAGTTATTTATCAGATTATTAAATTTTATATAGATTTTTAAGTGGTATAATTTTTATAATTAAAACCTTTTTAATTATATTTAACTATCCTATACTTTAATTTAATTAAACCCTAAACCTAATATACCCAACCTCACGTATTCAAGCCCCAGCCGACACCCCACTCTCCTCCATCACCCTCTTCATCGTTCCAGACATCCCCAAGACTCCATAGCTCGATTTTTCTTTAAGCTTCGAAGGTGTGTTCGTCGTTCGTCGTTCCGAAATCGTCCCACGCTCGTTTTTCTCTTCGTTTCCGGTGAAAGGCATGATTTCCTTCTATATTTTTCGTGCCTATCAGATATATTAGTGTGTGTATTGGGTATGCATCAAAAACATTGAAGAATTTTCAGAAAACAAATTTATTGTGGTTGTATGCGCATGTCTCTTGTTTTGGGTTGATAATGTCCACGTTTTTCCTAGCCATGGATGTTCTAGCTGCTGGTAAGGGTCCCTAGGGTGTCTAGGATGAGTCTAGGCTCGATTGGCTCGGTTGGTTCAAGCCAAACGAGCCCAGGAACCCAGTTGGTGCAGATCGGCATGGGTGGTGCAGTGTAAGGTTCGTTGGAAGAGGCTTCGGCTGCTGTGCTTGGGGCTGCATGGGGTCGGGGTCGTGACCAGGTTAGGATCGCCCAGACGTGGGCTACGTCTAGGCGGCGAAGCTCCGGCCAGGGGCGGCCGGAGCACGACGGCAGCAGCCCTAGAAGGGCTGCTGCTCGCGGCGGACAGATTAGGGAAGGGGTAGGGCAGTTCGGGTTTTAGGGTTTGAAGGGTCCGGGTCGGGTGGTTAGGTCTGGGTCGGGTCAGTCCAGTCTTGGGTCAAGTTAGTTGGGTCCGGGTCCGGGTTGAGTTAGTTGGGCTCGGGTATTTTTGTTTTTAAGTTTTAAGTTTAATTAAAGGTTTAATGAGCCTAATTAAATCTTAAAATTTTATTGGGCTCCATTTAATTATTTTGGGTTGATTTCAATTATTTGGGCTTAAATTGATTTAATTAAGTGAGTCCAATATTTTTCATGGGCTTTAGGGCCCGTGAAAGTTATTGGGCCAGTCTTTGGGCTTTGGGGCCCATTGGGCCAGAATTGTGTTATGGGAATTTAATTAATTTTATTTGGGCTTAGAACAGTTTTATTGGGCTTAAGTATGTTAATGGGCCAAATTTAAGTGAATGGGCTTGAGAGTTTAGGGCCAGCAGTCCAGTACAATTCATGAGAAATTGCATGTGTCCTGATTATATATTTAATTATTTTTATGCATTGAAGTTATTTTAATATTTATATGTTAGTAAGAAATTAAATTAAATATATATGAAGGACACACATTTTATGTAAGTACATGCATTCATGAAATAATTTTATGTATGATTAAATGTTTAAGGTTGAGCAATAAGAAAATATTTTATGTTGGAAGTTGAAGTAGTGTGACAATTTAAGGGGGACTCGTCCCCATATGTGAACTATTGAAGGGCAGTTTACTGCCAATTTAAGAGGTGATTCGTCACCGCCACGTACGTTGGTTTCCACGTTGATCAGTATTTAATGTATGATTTAAGGTTACACTACGGATACAACCATGCGATGTTAGAAAATAATTTGCTCAACAATATTTATGTGTTATGTTATTTAAGATAATTTAAGTTATGATATGTTATGATATTTTTAAGCATGCACCTTCATGTATATGTTATGTATTAGTAGCAATTTGTTTTAAATTATTTTAAACCCTTGTTATGTTAGCATGTTGGGCCTCTAGGCTCACTACACTGGTATGGTGCAGGTGAGTTCGTAGAGGAGGATGTAGCTCCTACCGGCGGCGAGGACATATGAGCGGACATGCAGTGACACCGTGACCGTGATAGATGTCTGAGTCACATTGCATGTTTTAATTATGTCAGCATGTTACACTTTTTAATTATTTTTCAGTGGTTGTAGTTTTGAATATTTTATTTGAATATTTTCAGTGCATGCAAATTTTTAATCATTTTTTTTCTTATGCAGTATTTTTAATTAAATGTTTGACTCAGATATTTATTTTATTTAGAGAATGCAATTTTTATTTAAGTTATTTATTTATTTATTTATTTATCTTTTATTCTGTGCATATATGTATGGGCATATATGTGCATATTTTATTTAGTATGTATTAAAAAAAAAAAATTCCGCATATTTATTTATTATAGAGTTAGGGTCGTTTCAGGGAAAGTTTTCTCTCTTTTTTTAAAAAAATTTAAATTTAAATTTTGGAGAGGGGGTAATTGAAAAAGTCATACCATAAGACCAAACAGTTATTATAGACAGCTCAAAGTTAATATAATAGTAAAAGATTAATAATATTATTGTCATTTTACTAAAAATTAGTTTAAAACAATTTTTCCGAAAATGCTCAAATTTTAGCTTATATTAAATTTGGACCTTTTTTCCAAATATTCAAACATCTTGATCTCAGGTATTAATAAAATAATGGTATTGTTTTCAATGAGTGTCCAAGTGGAGTATGTGAACTTTGGTTTGGACTAGCCCGTCACACATGATATGCCTAGAATGGTTTACCTTGCGTGTTATACATGGCTTACCTAGTATGGTTTACTTAACGTAGTTTGCAAGGTATTACGTAATTTACCCATTGTGTATCGAAAAATAGCGATGGCAGGCCAATGTTATTAAAAAAATAATAATAATAACAATGGTATCTAAAGAGAGAATTTCAAAGCAAGTTCAAGCCTTTGAAAGTAAGTTCAAGCTTTTGCGAACCACTTGCACTATTTGTTGAGTTGAACATTAACGCACATTTTAAAGATAGGGCAAAATCAAAGGGTGTCAAATTAGGGCGAACATTCGAGTTCGTCGTGTTTTGCTTTCCGGAGCATAATCAGCTTTTATTTTATACCCCCCATTTCAGGTAAATAACGCTGTCCCATTTTCCCTTAAATTCAGTTTGTTTGAAAAAAAAAAAAAAAAAAAAAAAAGTGGTGTTGATTTTAAATTACATTTTTCAAATCGAAATTTATCGGTTAAACACCTTGAGTCCGTGACACTGTCAGGTTCCATTTATTTGGAGTTCTAGAAATTTGATCTTTGAAATTTAGAGTGGTATATTTGTCGTTTTGGACTTGGGATTGAATTCACATCTCTTATTTTCTTTGGTTTGCATATAGAATTGGTATTTGAAAATGGATGTGCAAGCGAAGAGGAAAGCCTTGTTTCGAGCCAAACTGAATGCACAGAAGCAAGAGAAGCAGCGCATTGATTCTCCTCTCATTAGGTATTGCAAATTTCGTGGCAACATATATATTTCCATTGTTAAAGTGAATGTATTTTTAATTGCAGTTTTTTCTAGAACATTGTGAACTCGAGCCTTTCAGAAATGTAATTATAATATGGTATCAGGTTGTAAAAAAATTAACTTGAAGCTGCTCTTGGGTGCTTATCTGTAGATTTTGGTTTGTTAATACCCAATCAGGATACGCCTTGAGAACTAGTTTTGGCCATATGTTTCCATTTTCCTTGACTTACACGCTTGGGGAATGTATGAAATTATAAAATTATGGTTTCATCATCTGCAATTGCTCGAGGTTTTAGAAAAAAGGTATTTTCTATCGTTCTGCTATTAGATCAATGTCCGTATCTATGTGATTCTGCTCTGTTTCGTCATTATATAACCCATTCCATGCTTTGCAGTGTTTTACAGTTGAGCAAGTAGCCTTGCATTCCCTTCGGTGTTTGGCCTTTCTGATACGATAGTAATTGGCATATTGTGGTTCTATTCGATGTAAACTCACTAATCTTAGGAAAAATAGTGTTACTTACGATGTCTACATAATTTTTCATCTTCCAGTATATATCTTGTAGGATTGGTTTATATTGAGGCTCGCAGATAACCATAATGGAAAAACCTGGTTCAGTGATTGGAATCTTTTTTACTACACCATTGATCATTTTTAATGTGGCATACGGATTCAAGCACCAAGTGTTCTTTGGTGCAATTGTTTTAGTCAGACAAGTAAATTTATTTGCCAATTGTAAATGCAGGTACGATGAACATGATCAACTGGTATGTAGGGTTTGTGATGTTGTCATCAAGTCTGAGTCCCTGTGGCCTGCACACCAAGCTTCTCGTAAACATCACGAGGTAAATGTTGAATTTGAATATGGGACAGTGAAACTGCAAGAGAATGAAAGTCGGGTGTTTTATTGATTTATTCCTATGTCTCCTGATTTCACGGATCACGGTAGTGTGTTGAATTGAAATTGTTGGTGATTTCATGTTTGGTTGATCTTGTATGGCTATGGATTTTGATTATGTACAGTTGAACACAGACGTTATGTGCTCTTTGTGTTTTCTGCTTTTCGCTTCTTTTGGAAGTATAAATATTCTCCAACATTGAAGCATATGTCCTCCTTCTACCCAGTTCCACACTAATCCAAAGGTAAAGGTGGAATAACTGTATCCCATTCATATTCTTTCAGAGTGCCTTCTCTCCCCTCAGACACCTTTCTTTACTGTGAATCAGCAATTTACAATTAAGATTTATGGTTTAGAAATTAGACTAATTAGTAATTATATTAGTTAGATAACTGTTGCCCTAGATGTTTGATAAAACTTAAGTAGTGACTGGAGTAGTATGCAATTGCAATTGCCGTGTGATATCCGTACTTTTTTGTTGATCCTTCTTCATTGTTGCTTTTGTAGTAAACTTTGGGTCCACTAAATTTTCTTATCTGGATTCTTCTTCTTGTATAGGCTATTGACAAACTCAAAGCTAGTGCAGCTGCACTAAACCGGGTCAGTAGCTCGAAACCCGAACCTCGGCAAGAGTTGCCAAATTCTAAACCTGAGTCTCCCGAAGAGTTGAATGATAAATCTAAGCTATCAGCTGCATTGCCTAAGAAACGACCATCGATGCCTCCTCCTGATTTTTTTGATAATCATGAGCCAAAAAGGCAGAAAAATGGTAATAATCTGATTTAGTATTTCCATTTTAAATTTTTCTTTATCATACTCTTGGATGGGTTCGTCATCTGTTTGATTTTTTATATACTTTTGTCAATTTGTGATTTTGATGAAGTCAAATGAACCATAGATGATTATCAATTATAAATTTCTTGAATTTCTTGCGCTCTGACTCCTCAAACTTACTTAGTGAGTGCTTCAATCGTATATTTTTCAATTCAGAATTCCATTAAGTGTGTAATATGTTTGACGTATATAAATTTCATTTCGATCCTTTGTTTTGCTGGAAACATTGTACGAACCTTCTATGTTTTGTGCATAGGGTGTCCGGCTATGTAGCATGGGTGTTGCAGAAAAAATTTTTTTGGAGTATCGGGTATGGTACGACACGCAAATACGCATGTCGGATACGGTCAAACCCGTGTCGTTGACCTTTTTCAGGTTTGACCGGTTGGATACGGTCTGGGTACGGCTTGGGTATGGCGTGGGTACGGCCAGGGTACGTTTTTTGGGTATGTTTGGACTAAATCACAAATAATTTAAAGTTTCAAGGGTTCAATTGAAAAATAATAAATCTATAAGGACTTCTTAATAAATATATTAATTTTAGTTGGGCTTAAAAAGCCATAACTCATCCGACATCCATTATTTCTTCTTCGTTACTTCTCCATTCTCTCTTCGTTACTGCTGCTTCTCATCGTCGATCATCACCAACACCACTCCTGAACTTTTCCCCGCACGCCGCCGCCTCAGCCGCCCCACGCAGCCTCCAGTTTCTGATTGTCTATCTTTAGGATTTTTAATGCTTAATATATATATATATTATTTATTTTTTAATCCTAGCCGTATCGTGTCCTATATTTTCAAAATTTTCCGTATCGCCATACCCGTATCCATGCAACATAGGTGTACGGTGTAGATGAGAAATTGACCTGGGAGAGTTGTTAAATGAATGAGCTTTTGTATTCCAAATGATGATGTATGATCGGTCAACATGGTGAATTAACTAAAATTTACCAGGATCAGCTTGCTGGAAGGGATGGAACACTTAAATTTTCATTGGTGATCCACGTTGTTCGAGTGGTACAGGATGAGCTAATCAATGTGGGAATAATTCTTTATAGTTTTAACGGATAGGAGAAGTTCATGACACAGTCTGACGTAGAAACTGGAAACACCATTCGTCTGAATGCTCACCTTTGTCACTTTGATCCATTAGCCAATACTGTCGCAATTCTGTTTCCTAATTTTTTGTGTAGTTTGTGTTGATTGCTATCACATTTCCAGACAATTACAATCCTAATGAACAAGAGTTTCTTTGACTTTGAGGTTTCAGTCATTCAAGTAAACCGTGTTTGAGTTTGTTCTATTCTTATAGAAAGGGATTCGGGGAAGTTGAAAGACCGCGAGTCACACAAGAAATCGGAAGCTGCAAAATCTGAATTGGTGGAGCCATTTGTCCCAGCTAGTGGGATAGACAGCATATCAACTATGGCTCCATATGGGAGTCAACAAAATCCAGAATTTCAAACTTCCAAAGATTTCAGGCAGGGTTCAGAAATAGCTGTTGGCATTGAAGACAAGCAAGTCAGAGGAGCTCTTCCTGAAGGCTTTTTTGATGACAAAGATTCTGATTTACGTGCACGAGGCATAACTCCTGTGAAACCGGATGTCAAGTGAGTTGCTTCTCACTTTTTATTTATTTTATTTAATTATTCACAAGCACATGCATGCATCTTTATTTTTCATTTACTTTTGCGGGTGACAACATGTTAACCACTTTTAGAGGTGTTTGACAATTCAATATCATTAATTTATCAGCGTGGTAGATGTTGTTGAGTAGAAAGGTATTTCATTATGGTTAAGAAACAAATACTGTAACCATGTGGCATTGCTTGGGATTTATATATACAAATTTGATAAATACAATTAAGTGCGCTCGACAATGGTTTTTATTGTTGTTCGACCAGTGTTGAGAGGAAATGGGCTTCTACTATTTCATTTCTCAACTGACATCTGTTGTGGAGAGTGTGTCGAATATTATGGCATTTGTGGATTGGATGGTGCCATGGTGGTAGTTGGTCCACAATTTTGATGCTAGAGAATTTCATTTTCTTGATTTGAATAATGCAGAGAAATGCTTAGCTAATAAAAGCTGATATTAGTGATTTTTATTAAAGATATCTTGACCGACCTAAAGTTTATGGACTTTACATTATTATTACTGCCATAAATGCTTTCCACCATCTAAAATTATGATGTGGTATAATTTCATCGTTCTTCCTAGAATTTGAATGAATACTCCATTTCTAATCCGGGCAGGGATGAATACAAGGAGTTTGAAAAGTTAATCCAAGATGATTTGCAGGAGGTAGACAATCGTTTGGAAGAAGAGGAGGTGCGTCAAATCTTACATATTATCAACCCTTTGATTTATACGTTAATATTGTATGGAATATGAAAGTATGGGGTGTTTATCTTGCAGTTTGATGCTGCCGAGACGATCGAAGAGGCAGAATCTGTAGAACAAAGGTAACTCATCTATGGGAAACAGTAAACACTATACACACATGCATGCATGACCTTTTATTTTATCAGAATCTCACTGCACTCGAGCTTCTCTGCGGTTCAAATATGTACGTCGCCTTTCATCTCGAGTCTGCAGGTCTTATAGGGATAGAGTGGAAATATTGAGAAGGAAGAACATGGAGCTTAAAGCTTCTAGGTCTGTTGCTCAAGTTAGAGATTCCAAAGTTCCATGTGAGGATTCTGGTCGAGAAAATTCATCAAGCGATGAAGAAAGCGAAGAGAACTTCGCAGTTGATTGGAGAGCAAAGCGTCTTTGAATGGGTCACTGTATCTCTGTCCAGCCTGGAGAAAAAGGACTTCGTGCTGATGCCGACTGAAGAATTTCGCAAAATAGAATTCTGGATGACATCATTGCTGTTTTTCTTGATATAAACATGAAGCTCTGGAAATGTTCGACATCCTGCCTTTACACATCTGGAAATGTTTATACGGCCAGAAACTGAAAAAGAAATGGGTTATGAGTGGGGGTGAATTAGGATTCCTGGGAATGGAACAAGCTGGGAGTGAAATATGAATTTTTAGAAAAGAAATGTTTCAAAATAATCCCGTTGCTTTCGTTTGAAAGGATTACCCTACAAAGTGTTTTCCCTTCGTGCTATGTTACTATATAAGGGACTATTGGTTAAATAAAATAAAAAAACAAAGGTATTAAAGCATGGGAAAATTATCAATAACTTCTTAACATATTTAACTTTCTTGTCAGTCCTCAGGTTAGCGTTTATTTGTTCCAACTTTCTAATAAAAGTCTATCATTTGTTTGAGGCTCTTAGTTTAGGTTAATGTTTGGTAGCATTATCAATAATTCAAGTATAAATTTATCATTTTTAATCCTACGTTCTTCTCATCATATTATTTATTCATCTATTAATTATAATTTTATATCAATCAAATCATTAATTATTTATCATACATTAATCAAATCATTGAATTTAAATTACTATATTATCCTTTATAAATAATATTATTTATATTTTATTTATTTTTTAAAAGGATAAAATAGTAATTTAAAATTTTTATATAAAATTTAATCAATCAAATCAAGTATAATCTATTAATCAAATCAAATATTTTAACCACTATCATTTTTTATTTATTTTTTTATTATAATACATTACTTATCTAAAATTATTTATCTCATCATCCATATCAAATATACCATGCTTGACAATAATTTGGTTATCCCCAATATCTTGTGTTTTGTTTTTTAATTTGATAAGAGCTTATTTAAATTCAGTTGTCATAGTAAAATATTTACTTGAAATCCTTCGATAGTAAATTAAGGTTCATAATTTTTTTACTTCTTTGTTTTGATGGGTTTATCCACAATTAGGATCGGGTGTGAATATTTTTGAAATAAACGATCGGTCGAGTAGATGTTAATCTACATAACCAATTTTCTCAACTTTTGAGGTTGCTTGAACAACTTAAAGTGCGAAAATAGTTCATGAACATTCAATGAAATTTTTATACTCAAATACAAATAAGTCAACAAGATAAAAGATAATAAATTAAATAAGATAAAAAACATAAGATATATGAAAGTTCGAAGGTTGAATCCTTTTGTGTCTTTCCTTCTTTCACGTAGAAGAAATTCACTAGAAGACTTTGACTTTGACTATTACAACGTCTTCCAATACACCCACTCCAATATTAGGACTTATTCAATGTCTAATTTGGAACTCCTAGTTTCACACTGGATAAGATTATAGTTCTTATCAAACTACAGCAAACACAACTACATCTTTGGTTGAATTCACAGATCCAAGCTATCAAAATCTTCTTCTCGAGCTTCTTGTCTTAAGCGGTCGAGGAGTTTGGAAACCCTTGGTTTGATCCTTGAAGATCTGATAACTTTCTTAGTAAGTGGGGGTTGATATGAACAAAGTAGATACGACGTTTGCAATTGCTCAAAGGAGATTGCTTAGCAATGTAGATACAAAAGATTCAAGTTGCAAAGACAATGCTTCTATATGTTTCTCTCTTCAAGTGATCTCTATTTATAGTGTCCTTTGCATGTAGAGATACAACATACTTCTAGAGATCATTAATGCAAAGGTATTGTTGATGTTGTCCTTTCTTGATGTGTAAACCACTTTAATAAATGCGAGATTTGACTATTTCCAACTCAAAAAGGTAATGGTCGCAGACAGCCTCTGATCATAAGTTCAATAGTGAGAACTTCGGGAAAACATTTTGGTTATTCATGTCTTGACAATATAATTTTTTGAAAAACAACAGAGAACTTTGTATCCTTGGATCAGAAGACTTCCCTAAAAGACATTGTGACAGATGTACATGAAAGAGTGAATGGTCGAGGGACTATCTGGACCAAGCGAGTAGATCTTGTCATGGTGGTCGGTTGAGTCACTTGAGACCAGAAGAGTGCAGCAGGAAGACGAGTGACTTTAGGTGACCGGGCAAGTGATCTTCAAAACAAGCGACCGACAACCTGTTTTACACGAAAATACAGCAAGAAACAATGATTTATTGTTTCTTATCACCAAAACTTAGGAATTTAACCATTTCCCTTTTTTGGTGATGAAAAAACTTATGCTCCAAGAAAATCAAATATAAGAATTAAAAGAAAATAATGAATTCATTGAGGAAATGAATTTCATTGCAACCAGACGAGAAGAAATGTCTATTACACCTACTGGTAAAGGAAAAACAAAACTAAGTACACCTATCTCCTAAGCCAGCAACTACCTCCGGAGCCTCCTCCTCGTCTTCTCTTCTCTTCATCTTCTTTCTTCTTCCTCTCCTCCTCCATTCTCTTTTCATGTGTACTCTTAGCCTCCTCCACCCGACGACGCTCATCTTCCCCCTTTTTGGCATCACCCTTGGACAAATGGTCTAGTAATTCACTGAGTTGTGTCCCGAGGGCTGCCTTAAGGGTATTCATTCGAGCATCTATCTAAGCTCCCAAAGCTACAAGAAGAGTGTCCATCTGTGCAATCATATTAGCTCAAGGCGTTGTTTGATTTTAGTCAGTTGTCTAGAGAGGGTGACGATAGCATTGTTGGTTTCCTTTTTAGTGATCTTCACTTGATTTGTACAACCTTCAGCCTCTTAAAGCACAATAGACACCTTTGATATAATAGCTTTGGGAGTCAGTCACTCCTACATTGATTGTAGAGAGATGATCATATAAAGACAAAATGATGTGTTTGATGGCCTCCATGTGATCATACACAGCTTCAGCCAATGCTTTACCAGAACTGGTTGTGGTCTGACCTTTGGAGGTAGTTTGAATGTTCTCAGCTTCATCATCATCATTAGACTCAGAGCTAGAACTGGAGCCATCATTATCTTTTTCCATATCTTGAGCACCAATTGTGCCTTCTTTGGTGGTGAGAATAGGTGATGCATCTCTAGTCTCTTCTGTGTCGATCGGTGGAGGAGTAGCAAGAGGCTGAGAGGTGACAAGAGGAGTTACTTCAGAATCCTTGATTTGGAGTAAAGTTTCTTCAGTAGTAGAGGCAGGAATGACATGTGGAGTAGATGGTGTGTTCTCAGGTATGATCGATCGAGGGGGCTTGGGAGGCTGTTCTCAAATATAGTCTCAGGAGATGCATGGGCTCTTGTGACCATGACCATCATTTGTTTCCATGTGTGTCTCTTGTATTTGAAGAGCTCAAATTCTATCATAGACTTGACCACTCATCCATTGTGGTCAAAGGAACGTTGGTAGTGGAGTCTCAGCAATAGTTCCTGCATCAACTCGAGGAGATGTAGGGGTAAGAGGTACCTGATGTGGAGCACTTGAAGAGACACCAGTAGGTGAGGTGGCAGGCACAAATTGAGAAACAGCCTGTGAGGACGAGGAAACGGTTGATGGAGGAGGATTCTCCACATCTTCCTTATCAACGTGTTGCTGGGTCTTTTCACCACTATCCCTGATCCCCAAAAATGCTTCTTCTTTAGTTTTGAGCACAGGGTCAGCTTCCTCACCTTCTTCTTGAACACCCATTGAGGCAAACATGTACATAGCCTCTTGGACATATGCATCCATATATTCATAAGTGGGAATTGTGTCCATCTCAAATTCCACTCGCCTGTCATGAACCACCTAAGCAGCTATGGAGGAACTATGTTTAAGCCTTTCCAAGGCTTCAAAATCATCGACAACTTTCATGCTATCTTTATCAAATTTATTCTCCTGGCCCTCTGTAGTATGACGTAACGGAGCGGACTTTCTCGATTCTAGAAATCAATGATCCGTCTCCTTCCAAGGATGGCTCAATGTTGTCTAACACAGCAAGTGTAAGCATCCTATTCTCCAACTTGATCAGCTTGGCCAAGAATTTTTCTTTTAGAATCTGGGAGTAATGAACTTCTGTTCTATATTCGAACCAGTCGTCAAATTCCCTCAGTCTTCTCCTCACTGCTCGGAGAACTTGAGATAAAGTGAGAGTCAATTTTACTTCAATAACAGATGGTGACTTCCTTGGAGAGACCATATTCCCTTTCCCCTTGTCCTTAGGGTCCACAACAGGCACACGAGCAGTGGATGTAATCCTTCCTTCAACAATTTTAATGCCACTCGCTGGTCGAGTTGTGGTAGTTTTTGGAGCAATCAAGGCAATATATGGTTCCTAGACCCGTGGAGGTCGAGTGTTTGGTGGCTATTATGTTGGAATGGCCGGTCGTGGAACAGAATTTACCTTAGACAATGGCTTGAGCTTCTCGCCCAAATTCCCTTTGCCTTTGGCTACACCTTCCCCCTAAGTAGGATAAGGGGTACAAAACAGTTGAAGTAGAGGAGCATTGTCCATCGCATCCTCGTCTTCATCAGATTCAAAAATTACTTTCCTTTTCAGTGGTTTAGTATCATTTTTCTTTTTCTTGGCCCGAGCCTCTTGCTCAGCACCAATATTTTGCTTGATGGCCCAAAGTTCATCAACGGTAACCTCATTATTTATCAGGAATTTTTGGATGTTAGACACATTGAGACATTTGTAGGAGTTGAGAGGCTCAGTTCCTGAGAAATCTACACATAGCATTCCCAGGATGTGGCGGTTTTGTAGAGCATATCCTTTAGACTGACCTTTTCTCTTTGTAATTTCGCCGAGAGTACCATACAAAATATCGAACTAGTTGTAAGAGAATATCCACCCCGTTTTACGAGATTAAATGGTAAAAATCATAAACCTAATTAGATAAAAAAAATGTGGAGAACAGTCTTCAGAACCACCGATGAGTTTAGACTCTCCGAACTGGGTTTGAAAGCACCAAACCAGAAGCGGGGCAGTTTGGAATCTAAGGGTGAGATCGAAACTACCAAACTGGAGATCGGAGCTTCCGAAAATTAGGCCATGCATACTTAGTGATGTGTCACCAGAGTTTGGACACGCAATCTAATGCATGAGATTGGAGTTTCTGATTGTCGCATATAAATAGTCCATCCGAGGGCTCATTTATTTCTCACAATCACACTTCCCCCTCTACAATTTAGTCTAATTTTTATGTTTTGGTCAGTCTCATCGAGTGCCGGGAAGTAGCGAGGCGCTTCCAGAGGAGCTGCGGAGCGGTGTTCAGGAGTTGGGGCCTTCGACAACAAAGGGCTAACAATGGACGCATGTATAGACCGAGATCCCTAGTAGTAATAGGGAGTATCTATTAGCTTAGTTAAGGCTTTTAAACCAAATTTAGTGATATTATGATTATTGGATCGTAGGCTTGGACCCTAGACTGGTATTGCTAGGACTGTCCTAGAAAGATATGTAAGTACTGAATGAGATTGCCAACGAGTATGCTTAATAAGTTAAATAGTAGGTGATTCGGGTCGGATCCCTGCACACTTACATACCTAGGTTGCAAATTCAATATAGTACGTGATTATACCTTTAATTCAAGGTGAAGATGGATTTTTGTAGGTTATTGTAGGAAGGTATTTGAAGAACCCTAATTTCCTCCGTGTTTTTCGAAGTTTTGAAGGAAGGAAAATGAAATAATCTCGAACTCTTCCTGTTTTTAAAAGTCAACATAAAACAATCTGCAGAACATGCACTGAGGCGCCCTTCCATCGTCCTGGCAAGCACTGAGTGCTAGGGGCACTGGGGAATTGAGGCGCCAAACCTTCGAATTTTTATGGCTTTTCTTGATTTATCCATTCCCAACTATTCTATGCAATATGTGTTTATTCATTTCCCATCATACCCATCAATCCTCATTTATACATCACTCAACCATGCTCCTAACATCCATCATCACAATCACCAACATCCATTAACCAAATTCAACATATTCACCATTTTAATTTCTATAAATATTACAATAAGCTTATACATTTCCATTTCCATAACAATGTATTTCAATGTCATAGAATTAACCTCAATTCATTTCATAGTCTAAACAATCATATTTCATGTCATAACAGTATCAAGTTTGCTCCATATCATTTTATATTAAATTTCTAAAAATATTGAAATAAATGGTTTAAACTTGTAATAAACTCATAACGATAAAATTAGAAGATAATTAACATTATCATTCTCATTCATATCATGCTCATTCATATAATGCTCATAAAACTTTCATGTTTGAAATACATTCATACTATTCAGAAAGAAAGAAAGTAAACACATCGTTTAAATTTTTATAAAATATCATGCTTTCATATGTAAAATAACTTTCATGGATAGAAATACTTAAACCATCATGAATTAAATATACTTAGTGATCCATGTAACCTTCTCGATGATAACTTCATGCATCAATCACACAAAAATTCTGAAACGACACTAACTCTATAATTATTAAATAAATAAATATGCGAAATTTTTTTTTTTTATATATATACTTACTAAATAGAATATGCACATATATGCCCATACATACATGCACAGAATAAAAATATTTAAAATAAATAAATAAATAAATAAATAAATAAATAACTTAAATAAAAATTGCATTCTTTAAATAAAATAAATATCTGAGTCAAATATTTAATTAAAAATACTGCATAAGAAAAATGATGTAAAATTTGCATGCACTGAAAATATTCAAATAAAATATTCAAAACCAAAACCACTGAAAAATAATTAAAAAGTGTAACATGCTGACATAATTAAAACATGCAATGTGACTCAGACATCTATCACGGTCACGGGGTCACTGCATGTCCGCTCATAGGTCCTCGCCGCCGGTAGGAGCTACATCCTCCTCTACGAACTCACCTGCACCATACCAGTGTAGTGAGCCTAGAGGCCCAACATGCTAACATAACAAGGGTTTAAAATAATTTAAAACAATTAAATACTAATACGTACATATACATGAATGAGCATGCTTGAAAATATCATAACATAACATAACTTAACTTAACTTAAATAACATAGACATACATAATACATAACATTGTTGAGCAAAGTAATTTTCTAACATCGCATAGTTGTATCCGTAGTGTAACCTTAAATCACATTAAATACTGATCAGTGTGGAAACCAACGTACGTGGCGGTGACGAATCACCTCTTAAATTGGCAGTAAACTGCCCTTCAATAGTTCACATATGGGGACGAATCCCCCTTAAATTGTCACACTACTTCAACTTCCAACATAAAATATTTTATTATTGCTCAACCTTAAACATTTAATTATGCATAAAATTATTTCATGAATGCATGTACTTAAATAAAAGGTGTGTCCTTCATATATATTTAATTTAATTTCTTTCGAACATATAAATATTAAAATAACTTCAATGCATAAAAATAATTAAATATATAATCAGGACACATGCAAATTTCTCATGGATTGTACTGGACTGCTGGCCCTAACACTCAAGCCCATTTACTTAAATCTGGCCCATTAACATACTTAAGCCCAATAACATTGTTCTAAGCCCAATTAAAATAATTTAAAGCCCATAAAACATTCTAGGCCCAATAACAACTTAAACTGGCCCAATGGGCCCAAAAACCCAAAGACTGGCCCAATAACTTTTATGGGCTCAAAAGCCCATAAAATTAATGGACTAACTTAATTAAAATTTTAAAAGCCCAAATAAAATTATTTGGAAGTCCAAATAATTTTATTTCTAATTAATTGGCCCAAAAACCCATTAATTCATAAAATATTTTAAAAATAAAAAGACTCGAGCCCGGCCCACCAAACCCGGACCCGAACCCACTCAACCCGACCCACTACCCTACAGACCCGACCCGGACCACACCTAAAACCCTAAACCCGATCCCCCCTACCCGATCTTCCCTCGGCCGTGAGCAGCAGGCCTTCATGGCCTACTGCCGGCCAGCTCCGGCCACCCCTGGCCGGAGCGCCACCGCCCAGACGTAGCCCACGTCTGGGCGGTGCTAACCTGCCGTGGCTCAGCCCGAGCCACGGTCCCTACCTCCAGCCCGAAGACTTCTTCCATGAAACCCTAAACTGTACCCCCTTGGACCATCATCGCATCAGTTGGCTTCCTGGGCTCGTTTGGCTCGAACCACTCGAGCCACTCGAGTCCAGACCACCCCTACACGACCTCAAGACCCCTGGCCAACAGCTGAACTCCCCCATGGCACCCAAAACGTGAGCATGATACACAAAAGCATGAACAAGGCGCATACATCCATCCAAGTTCGATTCTTTTCTGAAAAATTCTTTTAAAAAAAATATGATGCTCACGCACACACACACATATATACACTGATATAGTACGTAAAAAAAATTAAGAAGAATCATGCCTTTCATCGATGTTTGAGTTTAGAAGCGCGTAGAACGATTCCCGGGACGACGAACGATGAACAACCCTTCAAAACTTACAAAAATCGAGCTATGGAGTCTCCTTGGCTTTGGTTCGAGGAAGAAGATGAAGATGGAGGAGAGGGAGGCGGCTAAGAGCTTTTGGTCGATGGGTTTTGGGGTAGATTAGGTTAGAGTTTTATTTTAATTAAAATAGGTTTTAGGATAATTAAAATATATAAATAAGGGTTTTTTTAATTCAAAATATATAACTTAAAACTCTAACTAACAATTAAAATCTGATAATAAATTTAAAAATCCCGAAATACATAATTAAGGGAATTTTAAAAATACTAAAAAGTCATTATTTTGGCTTATTTTGAATAAAAATGGACTCCTAAAATTATATAAAATTAAATACTAAAAATTTTGAGATAATAAAACTCAAAATAATATTTTAGGGCTCTAAAAAGGCTCATGAAATTTATTGGCTAGAAAGTTGTCATCTCGTCCGTCCACGGTCCCGTCTACGCGATAAAAAAATTAAAATACTAAAAATCATAAAAATCACTAATTATGGGTTAAATGCTTAAAAAAATAAATTAAATCATGCACAAATAATTCACATAATTATTTAACCCATAAATCTAAAATTTAAATAATTAAATATCCTAATTATGCATGCGGATTTACGTATTTAAAATACCGGGTGTTACAATTCTCCCCCCCCCCCCCTCTTAAATTGAATTTCGTCCTCGAAATTTAAGGTACTTACCCGAACAACTCCGGGTAGCGAGTCCTCATGTCTGCCTCGGTCTCCCAAGTAGCTTCCTCCTCTGAGTGATTCAGCCACTGGACTCTAACCATCGGTATGACCCGCGTCCTAAGCCTCCGCTCCTCCCTTGCCAAGATCCGCACTGGCCTCTCCTCATACACTAGATCTGGTGGCAACTGCAAGGGCTCGAAATCCAACACATGCGACGGGTTGGAGACATATCTCCGAAGCATGGATACATGGAAAACGTTGTGCACTGCCGCTAGCCCTGGTGGTAGAGCTAAACGGTAGGCCAACGTGCCAACTCTCTCCAAGATCTCGAATGGCCCTATATACCTCGGATTAAGCTTGCCTCTCCGGCCAAAACGCACTACTCCCTTCATCGGTGACACCTTCAGGAATACGTGATCACCTACAGCGAATTCCAAATCTCGTCGTCTGGTATCTGCATAACTCTTCTGCCGACTCTGAGCAGTCCTCATCCGATCTCGAATCTGAGTCACTATGTCAGCTGTTTGCTGCACAATCTCAGGACCCAGTAAAATCCGCTCACCAAGCTCATCCCAATGCACAGGAGATCTGCATCTCCTCCCATACAATGCTGCATAAGGAGCCATACCTATAGACGACTGAAAACTGTTGTTATAGGTAAACTCCACTAATGGCAGTCTAGTCTCCCAAGAGCCCCGAAAATCAATGACACAAGCTCTCAGAAGATCCTCGAGAACCTGGATCACCCTCTCAGACTGACCATCTGTCTGGGGATGAAATGCTGTACTGAACAAAAGCCTCGTCCCCAAAGCCGTGTGCAGACTCTTCCAAAACGCAGATGTGAATCTCGGATCTCTGTCTGACACAATAGACACTGGTATGCCATGCAGTCTAACAATCTCTCTGATGTAAAGCTCTGCATACTGTGTCAAAGAATAAGTAGTCCTCACCGGCAAGAAATGAGCTGACTTGGTGAGTCTATCCACAATCACCCAAATCGCTGTGCAGCCTCTGGCACTCCTCGGTAAGCCAATCACAAAGTCCATCGTAATATTCTCCCATTTCCATTCCGGAATAGGAAGAGGTCTAAGAAGTCCTGCTGAACGCTGATGCTCTGCCTTGACTTGCTGACAAGTCAAGCACTCTGACACCACTCTCTCGATGTCACTCTTCATCCCGGGCCACCAATACAATAGCTGCAAATCTTTGTACATCTTCGTACTTCCGGGGTGAATGGAGTACGGAGATGTGTGAGCCTCTGCTAAAATCTCAGCTCTCAACTGATCGACGTTCGGTACCCACATCCTACCACGGTACTGAATGATACCATCCTCCACTGTATACAAGAGATTACCTCTAGCCTCATCTCTCTGTCTCCATCGCTGCAACTCCTAATCAGTAGACTGTCCCTCCCTAATCCGATCTCGCAGAACTGGCTGCACCGTCAACACTGACAAGCTCGGTGCATGGCCACTCGGATAACACTCCAAGCCAAATCTCTGAATCTCGCTCTGTAGTGGTAACTGTACGGTCAAACATGATACCACTGACGACTTCCGACTCAAAGCATCGGCCACCACATTAGCTTTACCCGGATGATAGCTAATATCACAGTCATAGTCCTTCACCAACTCCAACCATCTGCGTTGTCTCATGTTCAACTCCTTCTGTGTGAAGAAGTACTTGAGACTCTTGTGGTCTGTGAAAATCTTGCACTTCTCGCCATACAGATAGTGCCTCCAGATTTTCAAAGCGAAAACCACTGCTGCTAACTCCAAGTCATGCGTCGGATAATTCTGCTCGTGAATCTTCAGCTGCCTCGACGCATACGCAATAACCTTACCACACTACATAAGCACTGCGCCTAAACCTAGTTTAGACGCGTTGGTGTACACCACTAACTCCTCATGTGGTACTGTCATCGCTAACACTGGTGCAGTAGTGAGTGCTTCCTTCAGCTGATCGAAGCTCCTCTGACAGTCTGAACTCCAGATAAACTTCGCATTCTTCTTGGTCAAGGAAGTCAAGGGTACTGCAATAGAGGAAAAACCCTTGATGAACTTCCTATAATATCCTGCCAAACCCAAGAAACTGCGAATCTCCGAAGCATTCTTCGGAATACCCCAATTCTGCACTCCCTCAACCTTCGATTGGTCAACTGAAATCCCATCTCTCGAAATAATATGGCCCAGAAATGCCACCTGCTCAAGCCAAAACTCGCACTTGCTGAACTTGACATACAACCGATGCTCCCTCAAAGTCTGCAAGGCTGTCTGAAGATTTTGTCTATGCTCCTCAATGCTCCTAGAATAGATCAAAATATCATCAATAAAGACTATGATGAACTGATCCAAATACGGCTGAAAGACTCGGTTCATGAGATCCATGAAAACCGCTGGAGCATTGGTCATCCCAAATGGCATCACTAAGAACTCGTAATGCCCATATCGTGTCCTGAAAGCAGTCTTGGACACATCTGCATCTCTAACACGCAACTGATGATAACCAGATCGCAGGTCGATCTTGGAGAACACCGAAGCTCCCTGCAACTGGTCAAATAAATCCTCTATCCTCGGCAATGGATACTTGTTCTTCACTGTGACCCTGTTGAGCTCTCGGTAATCGATGCACAGTCTCATACTGCCATCCTTCTTCTTAACAAATAACACCGGAGCCCCCCACGGAGAAAAGCTAGGACAAACAAAGCCTTTCTCTAACAACTCCTGAATCTGCTCCTTCAACTCTTTCATCTCGGTAGGAGCAAGTCTGTACGGTGCCTTAGAGATAGGCACGGTGTCTGGCACTAAGTCGATGCTGAACTCCACCTCTCTCACTGGTGGAATTCCGGAAACATCCTCCGAAAAGACATCCGGAAAGTCACGAACCACCTCTATCTCTGATAATGAGCTGCTAGATGGCTCTGAAGTCGTGACAATACTCGCTAGAAACCCCTGGCAACCCCGTCTCAACAACTTCCTCGCCTAAATCTGAGATATCACCTGAGGCATATCACTGCTCTGAGATGCATGAAAAGTGAACGGGTCGCCTACTGTAGGTCTCACTGACACTGATCTCCGACGAAAATCAATCGAAGCTCCATTGACTGTCAACCAGTCCATGCCCAAAATCAAATCGAATCCACTCAATGGCAAAACTACTACATCTGCTCGAATGGAGTGTCCCTGCAGCTCCAACTCCAGTCCTCGAATAACCTTCGAGGTAGAAATAATCTGCCCTGACGGCATAGTAACATCATACCCACTGTCACTACTCTCAGGTGTGATGCCTACCCGCCTGATAAACTCCAGGGAGATAAACGAATGCGTAGCCCCTGAATCTAGCAACGCAAACGTGGAGTTGCCTCCAACTAGAATTTTCCCTGTACGCAGAAAATTCCCAACAGTTTCATACCACTACTAAATTTTCCCCAACTAGTCACTACAAATTCTTAATTCTAATCACAAGTAAAACATGCTTCCTATTCTAACATGCAGTTAAATAACCCAAATAATAACAAATTCCAAATTAAAGACGAAATTTTAACCAAAGAAAAATTATTAAAATGTTAGGGGTAAGATATATCGGTGATCAAGGAGGTGTCTGGATCTACCTCCTCGGCCTGCATCACAAACACCCTACCAGCGGTGTTCTTCTTCCTCGGGCAGTTAGCTATCTGATGCCCTGGCTCCCTACAGTGGTAGCAAACTCCTGCTCCCAACAGACAAGGTCCCGAATGCATCTTCTGGCACTTCGGGCAAGTAGGATAAGCTATGGCATTAGGGGCCCCGCCCCTCTGCTGCTGTGGCCTCTGCTGTGGATTCGGGCCCTTAGCCGGCCCTGTAAACTGCTTTTTCGCAGGAGACTGCGAAGATGGTCGCTGGTACCCAGCCTGAAACTACCTCTTCCCCTGCTGCTCTCTCTGGATCTCTCTCCGACCCTCCTCGGAACGCAAGGCTCTACTGACTGCAGACTCATAAGTAAGGACGTCTGCCATGCGAACATCATGCTTGATATCCGCCCTCAAACCCTCCACAAACTGCCTCAACTTCTCTGGTGGACTATCTGAAATCAGAGGCACAAAGTGACAGCCCCTCTCGAACTGTCTCACATACTCAACCACTGTCTTGTCCCCCTGACGGAGACTCATAAACTCACGGATCATGCGACTGCGCACATCCTCAGTGAAGTGGCGTAGAAGATACGCCTAAACTCTGCCCATGTCAGTGTAGGAAGGTGAACTCCTCTGGCTGCACCCTCCCACCAGAGCGCTGCATCACCCCTCAGCATGTACGTCGCACAGTTCACCCTGTCGGTGTCTGTGATCCCCATATAAGCAAAGATGGACTCCAGAGAGCGAATCCATCCCTCCGCCACCAAAGGATCGGTGGTACCAACAAACTCCTTGGGTCCCTTCTTCTGGAACCTCTCAGCAACGTCCTCCTCATGGGACAACCTGGGACGAGTAGCCTGCTGCTCTAAAAGAGCAGTAATCCTTGCCATCATATTCGCATTGGCCTGCTCCAATGCTGCTAGAGGGTTCTGCGGAGGTGGAGGTGGAGGTGTAGGTGGAGATCCCCCACGTCTGTTCATCGGTCTAGGAGGCATTCTGCACCACCACATATTTCTTTACGTAAATCGCCATGCATAACTAAGTTGTTTAAAATTAATGCTAACTTAAATTCTAAAAATTAAATCATGCTATAATCACTTAAAACTTACAGACCGGTAGCGTGGATTTCTGAGCTCGCATAGCAGTAATGACCCCTCCAAGGACCGTGCTCTGATACCAACTGAAACGACTCTAACTCTATAATTATTAAATAAATAAATATGCGGAATTTTATTTTTTTATATATATACTTACTAAATAGAATATGCACATATATGCCCATACATACATGCACAGAATAAAAATATTTAAAATAAATAAATAAATAAATAAATAACTTAAATAAAAATTGCATTCTTTAAATAAAATAAATATCTGAGCCAAACATTTAATTAAAAATACTGCATAAGAAAAATGATGTAAAATTTGCATGCACTGAAAATATTCAAATAAAATATTCAAAACCAAAACCACTGAAAAATAATTAAAAAGTGTAACATGCTGACATAATTAAAACATGCAATGTGACTCAGACATCTATCACGGTCACGGGGTCACTGCATGTCCGCTCATAGATCCTCGCCGCCGGTAGGAGCTACATCCTCCTCTACGAACTCACCTGCACCATACCAGTGTAGTGAGCCTAGAGGCCCAACATGCTAACATAACAAGAGTTTAAAATAATTTAAAACAATTAAATACTAATACGTACATATACATGAATGAGCATGCTTGAAAATATCATAACATAACATAATTTAACTTAACTTAAATAACATAGACATGCATAATACATAATATTGTTGAGCAAAGTAATTTTCTAACATCGCATGGTTGTATCCGTAGTGTAACCTTAAATCATACATTAAATACTGATCAGCGTGGAAACCAACGTACGTGGCGGTGACGAATCACCTCTTAAATTGGCAGTAAACTGCCCTTCAATAGTTCACATATGGGGACGAATCCCCCTTAAATTGTCACACTACTTCAACTTCCAACATAAAATATTTTATTATTGCTCAACCTTAAACATTTAATTATGCATAAAATTATTTCATGAATGCATGTACTTAAATAAAAGGTGTGTCCTTCATATATATTTAATTTAATTTCTTTCGAACATATAAATATTAAAATAACTTCAATGCATAAAAATAATTAAATATATAATCAGGACACATGCAAATTTCTCATGGATTGTACTGGACTGCTGGCCCTAACACTCAAGCCCATTTACTTAAATCTGGCCCATTAACATACTTAAGCCCAATAACATTGTTCTAAGCCCAAATAAAATAATTTAAAGCTCATAAAACATTCTAGGCCCAATAACAACTTAAACTGGCCCAATGGGCCCAAAAACCCAAAGACTGGCCCAATAACTTTTTATGGGCTCAAAAGCCCATAAAATTAATGGACTAACTTAATTAAAATTTTAAAAGCCCAAATAAAATTATTTGGAAGTCCAAATAATTTTATTTCTAATTAATTGGCCCAAAAACCCATTAATTCATAAAATATTTTAAAAATAAAAAGAATCGAGCCCGGCCCACCAAACCCGGACCCGAACCCACTCAACCCGACCCACTACCCTACAGACCCGACTCGGACCACACCTAAAACCCTAAACCCGATCCCCCTACCCGATCTTCCCTCGGCCATGAGCAGCAGGCCTTCATGGCCTGCTGTCGGCCAGCTCCGGCCACCCCTGGCCGGAGCGCCGTCGCCCAGACGTAGCCCACGTCTGGGCGGTGCAAACCTGCCGTGGCTCAGCCCGAGCCACGGTCCCTACCTCCAGCCCGAAGACTTCTTCCATGAAACCCTAAACTGTACCCCCTTGGACCATCATCGCATCAGTTGGCTTCCTGGGCTCGTTTGGCTCGAACCACTCGAGCCACTCGAGTCCAGACCACCCCTACACGACCTCAAGACCCCTGGCCATCACCTGAACACCCCCATGGCACCCAAAACGTGAGCATGATACACAAAAGCATGAACAAGGCGCATACATCCATCCAAGTTCGATTCTTTTCTGAAAAATTCTTAAAAAATAAATATGATGCTCACGCACACACACACATATATACACTGATATAGTACGTAAAAAAAATTAAGAAGAATCATGTCTTTCACCGATGTTTGAGTTTAGAAGCGCGTAGAACGATTCCCGGGACGACGAACGATGAACAACCCTTCAAAACTTACAAAAATCGAGCTATGGAATCTCCTTGGCTTTGGTTCGAGGAAGAAGATGAAGATGGAGGAGAGGGAGGCGGCTAAGAGCTTTTGGTCGATGTGTTTTGGGATAGATTAGGTTAGAGTTTTATTTTAATTAAAATAGGTTTTAGGATAATTAAAATATATAAATAAGGGTTTATTAAATTCAAAATATATAACTTAAAACTCTAACTAACAATTAAAATCTGATAATAAATTTAAAAATCCCGAAATACATAATTAAGGAAATTTTAAAAATACTAAAAAGTCATTATTTTGGCTTATTTTGAATAAAAATGGACTCCTAAAATTATATAAAATTAAATACTAAAAATTTTGAGATAATAAAACTCAAAATAATATTTTAGGGCTCTAAAAAGGCTCATGAAATTTATTGGCTAGAAAGTTGTCATCTCGTCCGTCCACGGTCCCGTCTACGCGATAAAAAAATTAAAATACTAAAAATCATAAAAATCACTAATTATGGGTTAAATGCTTAAAAAAATAAATTAAATCATGCACAAATAATTCACATAATTATTTAACCCATAAATCTAAAATTTAAATAATTAAATATCCTAATTATACATGCGAATTTACGTATTTAAAATACCGGGTGTTACAAATTCACTCGGACTCATACATGCAAGCTATTGGACTTAACATAGAGGGAAAAGGGGGTAAAGAATTGGATACCCACGTAGAAGAGTGCATGCCCACGTGCCCCTTCACGTGGGGTGCCCAAAAAAAATTTGGGCAACCCACGCGTGCCTCCTCACGTGGGTTCCCCTTGGCACCCATGCCCAAACCCATGCTGGGGGCACGCTCGATCATAAGGCATACCCATGCTTGATAATCGACATCTACCATGGAATAGACCTAAAAATACATCATAGGACCCTTCTAACAACTTATCCCCAAGATTTTTAATCCAAAAATTCATCAAACTAATCTCAACATAAAAAAGATTTAGATTTTCGAATCTTTGGAAAACCTTGTAATGCATATACGATCACAAATGATATCCTAAATGGAATAGACCTCAAATACACATCAAAACATCAATATAACGATTTGTACTCATGAACATGACACAAAAACACATCAAAAGCCCAACTCATCATCAAAACAGATTTTTTTACTCTTTTTTTTAAAACCTTTATACCCAAACCATGCTCTTAACACGTCGATAACGACCTGCGCTTTATGGATACACACCATCACACATCATTTCTTTGAAAATATTGTTATACCTCGCAATAAAATTCATAATATTAGTATACACACATCATTATCAAAATATTTAATATCTCTTGGATGGTTCTTTAAAATATTGAATAAAACTTGCATTATTTTTGTTTGTTATAGAAATCCAAGCTCCGGGAACACGATCTTGGCCTTTTTTTCAAACGAGTGACGTCAAAATATTCTTGAATGAAGAATTGAATTTTCAAAAAGTTCTACGGAAGTGGAGAGGGAGGTGTTGAACATGGAATAGAGTAGGAGAAATTTTTAACTGCTTTCAACTTGGACTAAAACTATTATAAAGAAAAATCGTAAGAGTTGGAAGTTGTCCCACAAAATTTAAATAACATATTTAAAAATATTTTTCATTCTCCATATATATATTAAAATTAAATACTACGCATTTTTATAAAAACTTTGTGCATAAATGCACGTCACTATAAAATTCATTAAATCTTTCTCGTTGGCTAGTCTCGATTCATTTCGTCAGCGGAATTCTACACATACCTAAAAATCATCAAAACATTTTTTTCATAAAAACTTATAATATAAACATTTGAACACATAAGATTTCATAATAATTATCAAATTCTGGTTAGTGGGTTTTTTTTATTTTGTACATTACATGACATGATATACTAGTGCCTTTTCTATCAGTCTTTCAACCTGTATAGTCTGCATTAGAATATCCAATTAGGTTAAAATTTGCGTATTTTGGATACCAAAGATCCACATTAACATTTACTTTAAGCTTTTTAAGGATACTCTTAGCTTCAGTATGATGAGACTGTTTTGGGACAACTTGAAATATGGCACATAAGCAAACTTCAAACATGTTGTCTGGCCGACTAGTGGTTAGGTATAACAGTGATCCTATAAGCCCTCGGTACATGGTCACATCAACTGGTATTTCCTTTTCATCAAGTTTAATTGATGCACTCATAAGGATGGTTGCCACTAAGCAGTTGTCCGAGCCAAACCATTTGATAAGCTCCTTGATATGTTTGAAATGGGTGGTGATTATGCCTTCAAGTTGCTTGACATTATGTCATAGGAAGAATGTTAATTCTCCCATTATGCTCATTTCAAATTTATCTTGCATAAGTGTTGGGATCTAAAATTTGTGTACAGGGGAGGGGGGTGAATGCACAATTTTAAAATCTTTTGAGCTACATAGCTCGTTCTTGAAATGTTCAAAAATGAACCGATTATGAAGAGATTATATTGAGTATGGTTAAAAAATAAAGCGGAAGACACTCAACATAACCATCTAAAAACCGATTAAATATTTTGAAAATCATTTGAAAATATTTCAAGTTGAAATAGTTAAAAAAATTTGATTGAAGAATTTTATCAACACTTTGTATGCAAGATTTTGTTATTTTAGAGAACACATAAAATGCTTCAACAAACCATCCAAAAATAGCAAAAATAAGTAAATACAATCAAATAAAGAGACACAAATTTGTTTTTGAAAGTTCGAAGGCCAAATCATTCTACATCTCCAATTCTTCCATTTTCGGAAGGATTCCACTAGAAGACTTTGATTTATATGAGCCATTTGTACAAACCCATTTTGACTTAGGAATTACCCATCGCCTAGTCGAAACTTCTAGAAACTCTCAAGAACAAAACATATAGATGTCAGACATCACTACTATATCAGGGATCATGTCATGAAGAATGAGATCAAACTGGTATACATATCGATAGATCAACAAGCTGCATGCATCTTTACCAAACCACTTCCGACCGCTAAGTTTTCTTATTTACAAAATATTTTTGGTTGGTTGATTCATCAATATGCACATATTAAGGGGTAATAATTTTCATTTTTATTGTTTTGAAATAATGAAGTTACACTATGTCATGCTTGATAGTATATATGTCCGCTTGGTACAAAACTTCTCTTTATCAACCGATCGAGAGTGTTTTGGAAAGTTGTGAATTTATCTCATTGTTGGAATAAAATCCTTCATTAATACATTTAATTACGATTTATGGGATCCTAATCATTCATATTTTCTTATTAATGATCTAAACTTTTTGCATTAAAAACAAGTGCTTAAATACAGTATGCACGCAATTATTTATAACTGTTTCGGCGACACTTTTTAGAATATTTTAAATATTTGAATTTAAAACCCAAAACCGTACTGCAACTTATTCGGATATGATTGACCCATCAAATCATACATATATTTCATAGTTTTCATCCCTTATCTCTTTACGCTTTCATATTGGCTTCAAAGCTCTTGCATATTTTTGCTTCCAACTCCCTTTGCTTTCACTTGTTCTTTGTTTTCAATATTCAGAAATCTAAGCATGTAGATCCAAAAGTCTTGTCTTTCTATCAACTTTGAGGTAGTACATTCAGTCAAACACGAAGGAATCTCTGAAATTCTTAACATGCTCGAGCTTGGGGGCTCAAGAAATTTCTGGATTGGGGTATGGTGTTCAATCTCTATATGATCAAGCAATTCTTTTCTTCTGCTCGTCTAGAGCATGGAAAAATCTTCTACACCATCAATGGTTCTAACTAGCGCTTTGAACAAAAATTCATTGGAGATACCTTCAATTTTCCGACCAAGGGTTTGAATAAATATTGCTCCGAGTTTCCTGATGGTAATGCTGATATATGGGAAATTAAATTCACTTTGGATGGGCACCCCATCAAGATCTCTGCGGATAATCAAAAGTTAAAGTCCAATATCGCCTATTGGCCAACATCGTGGCCAAGAATCTTCTCTCCTAGGCAGGTTCATATGAGAATATCACTCTGGAGAAGTTCCAGTACATGGGTGTCATTGCCTCCAACATTCATGTCAACTGGTCTGACATCTTGTTTGGCACTCTGTGCGAGATGACCGAGGTAAGGGACAATAGGAAGGATATGTTATGCAGATCTATCACCTTCTTGGTTACTTGGTGCCAACTTTATTGGGACTGAGCCTCTGCACGCATCCAAGTGGCTAAATGTGCCAAATATCCATAAATCCCTGAAGAAAAATGGAGTTTTTGTGAATGTGTTCTGGGAAATTAAACAAGAAATTTGGGCTGAGCAAGATGCTGCAGTCAAGAAGAAGGCCACCCGGGTCCCATCTAAGAGGAAAATGGTTTTTCACACTGACTCTGAGGAGGATGATTTGCACAATACTCCTATGTACCAAGTTTTTGGTACCCCATCACCTACCCAGGGGGAAGGTGATCAATCCAAGGTTACAAATAATGCATGAGAGAATCCTATAAAAAATAAATTGAAGCCTCTCTCTTAGGTGTCTTAATAGCCACCCACATAACGAGTTGTTCCTCCTCAATCGGAACCAACTACTCAACTGCCCTCATATACTCAATCAATACCGGTCGAGGATAAACATTCTATCCTGCCGGCTCCAAGAACCCAATATGATGACATCGGCGGCGGCAAAAAGGTGAGGCTGTGGTGGAGGTGTCAAAGGTGCGGTGGGGTTAAGAAGGAGAGGCGGCCGTAAATTATACAACTATAATTACTTCGCTACTCCATCGTTGTCGTATCCTGTTATTGCCATTGTTTCATATAAAATCTCCGTGGTGCCTCTATGCAACCCCATCACGTTTTAAGTTCAATTTAATTGTTCCATTTCATAGTATGTTACCCGACTGATTTTACGAAGATAATATGTATTCCACATAACATAATTGTTGTACTACAAATTTGTTTTGTAGATCGCACATAGCATTTGTCTATATATGAGGTATAACTTGGATATTCCCATTGGATATAAAGTAAATATAGACAATAAAATAAAATATAAAGAAAGGGATAGTTTAAAAATATTTTTTTATCATTTTTTTAATTATGAATCTTTATTTTTCTTATCGTTTTTCACATAACATTTTTCAATTTCTGCAAGGTACTCTCTGATATTAGTAATTTCCTCAAAATCTGTGCCCTTGACAGGCTTCCGGAGTGCCACACTTAATGATGATCAAACTAACCCGATTTCAATGTTCCGACTTCTCAAAGTTCCACTTTTACTCTGCAGAACTCACAGTTGTTAAAGGAACGGGTTTCTCAACCATTAGGGCACATTATAGATCCATAAAGCCCAAAATGATCAAAATATTTCCAATCATTAATGACCCATTGAGCATAGGAATGTTTTTGGTGATAGCAAATATAGAAGTAGTGGACATGATAGCTGAATAGAGAACAAAACCAAAGAATTAACTGTTATGCTCAAATTAGAGCATATAATAATCAATAATTAAATTTAAATAAATTGGCTTTTAAATCCCTAAATTTAGTGATAACAAATAATAAATCATTGTTATAGATCTTCCTGCCTTTTTCATGTAAAACAGGTTGTCGACCGCTTGATTTGAAGATCACTCACTCGGTCCTTTAGAGTCACTCGCCTGGTTTAAATCCACTCGACTAGCCACCACGACAAGATCTACTCGCCTAGTCCAGACACTCCTCGACCGTTCGCTATTACAAGTATGAGTCACAATGGATTTTTGGGATGTCTTCTGATTCAAGTTACACTGATCAGAGTTGTACGTTGCTTTTTCAGCAAAAGTATATTGTTAAGACATGCACAACTAATAAGGAATCAAGAAAATCATAATTTTTTCCCAAATTGTTCAATGTTAAGTTGATGATCAGAGACTGTCTACGACTGTGGCCTTCTTTATTGGGAAAGATCCAAATCTCACATTTATTAAAGCTTATTTTACTTCAAGAAAGGTGTTGGGTGCAATAATTGTACTTGATGAATAGAGCGATCAAACAATGGAGCTTGGGCTGTTGTGCAGTCTAAAAGATTTGAGTTGCACTATTACAATCAACTATAACTTTTGGTAAGGTGAAAAGCGATGATCCTAAAATTGGTATCATATCCAAGGTCATGGGTTTGATTCTCATTGATTATAAGCAGTGAAATTATTGAGAAGAAGATTGTTGGGTGAAATAATTGTCCCTACTGGGTAGAACAATCGAATCATGACACTTTTATTGTTGTGCAGTTTAAAATATTTGAGTTTTACTGTTACCACCAGCTATAGCTTTTGGTAAAGCGACAACCGCTCGGTCCTACAAACTGAAAACATCAGCAGTACCTTTGTATTAATGATCTTCAGATGAATGTTAATTCTTTCCATGTAAAGGACACTATATAAAGAGATTGCTTGAAGATAGAAGAACAACTGAAGCATTATTCTTAAAATTTGAATCTCTCAATGTGCTAGCAATCCTACTCGAGCACTTGAAAAATCCATATTCACTTTGCTCATATCATCCCCCATTTATCAAGAAAGTTATCATATCTTCAAGGATCAACTACGAATTTCTCAAGCTTCTTGACCGTTTCAGACAGAAAATCTCGAGAATAAGAGTTTGATAGTTTGGATCTTTGGATTCAAACAAGTGAAGCTTTATTTGTGATAGTTTGATAAGAACTATAATACTATCTTGTGATAAACTAGGAGTTCCGAGTTAAGCATTGGATAAGTCTTAATATTGGAGTGGGTGTGATAACAAGATGTTGTAATAAGAAAAGTCTTCTAGTATAATATTGTGAACTGATAATATAAATTTTTAGATAAATGATATTTTGTAAAATTTGCAAAGATGACATGAAATCTATGAGTAAGTTATATAAATATAATTTTAAAATTTTTGATTATTTTTTTTTTAACTCAAATCGTATGAAATCTCACGATCGAACCAATTTTATATGAATTTAATTTAGTTTAGTGAAATCTCATGAAATCTCATCAAACAACAATCCCATTTAGAAATCTCATTTCACCAAACCGATAGGATCGATTGGTAAGTCTTCCTCAACTGATTCTACTGTATTATTTGACCCTCAAAATACTTGATTGAGTTCAGTTGAGGTTTGTCAACTGAACTGCTTCCTTTTCGTATGTCGATGTTAATTTAAAAATAACTAATATGTGCGGAATGATGTCAGCTAACAGATTATAACAATAATCAAATGACTAGAGTGTTTTTCTGAGTGAGTGAGTGTGCTTGAATGATATGTGAATGAAACTAGAAAGTAAAATACGCAAGTGTTTGTTTATGGATGTTCGAAGCTAAATCTCCTACGTCACCCCTTCTTTCTCCTCGGAAGGATTTACTCTAGAAGAATTTGACTATTTCAACACTTTGCAACAGCCCACTCCAAGACTAAGACTTACACTCAACTGCCTATCTCAGAACTCCTAGACTCAAGAAATCAGCCCTCTACTGATTTTTGTTACAACGAGGTCTGAAGCACCTCAACTAATAAACTGATACAACACTTGTATTACAACTCAACACTTTGCAAAATATATCCTTGATTCTCTTCGAATCTTGATATAATCTTTGATGTAAGCTTGAACTCTTCTCTTTGAGTGTCTGTGAGTAAACTGATAATGATCAATTTACCTCTTGATAACATGAATGTGTTTTGTGAGTTCTTCTTAGAGTCGGCTTCTTATTCAAGCTGCCTTCGATCTCTATTTATAAGAGGATTGTAAAGGCTCCTTTAATTCAAATTATGGCCGTTAACTTTTCTTATCTGCTATCTCATAATCCCTCTGACACGAAAGTACATTGTTGCACTTGGTGGCTTTGCCACGTCAGTTATGTACGAGAAACTCTATCCAAATAGAAGTAGACTGATATCTGGAGTTCAATATTGGTTATGTAGTCTTGGATAGTACATTTTTGCAATTGTCCAGTCTTGATAATTCAATTTGGCTCGCTGGAGCAGTTCGGCCTTGCTGGAGCATTTTGTCTTGTCACTGACTGATTCAATTTAGCTTCGTAGACTGAATCCAGTTTTACTTGTTCACTTCAGATTGGTTGATTTGACCGATAGGTGACTTCAGTTTTGCTCTGGTCAAAGTCAACTCAATTTCAGTCTGGCTTGTAAATTTGTTCAGTTTACGTCTTCGATTAACCTTGTAGACAAATTTAGTTTACTTCGATATTTTGCTTGTATAGTTTTGTCAACACCAAAACTAACCATGTTTCAACATAAACATTAAATGATATTTGTAATTTCAAATCCAATGGAAAGTTTTCATACCAAAAACACTCTTAAGAACATGAGAAGCACTAAATAAATCTAGAATTAAATGATTGAATCAATTATTTGCCTAAAATATCCAAATATCCTAATTTTTACGGCTAATTTAAGTAAAGTTATTTTTCAATTGAGTCCCAACATTTAAGTTATCCACAAGTAAATATCCAAAATAAAAATAAAAAAATATTTTTATATGGCCAAGTTAAAAAATCAGACAACACAGAACCGATTTCAATCGTTTGACTGAGCAATGAGGGGCGCAACACATGGTGATTAACAATAAGCATGTCCTTATGCAACTGTAATTGGGCCTTGAGTGGCCGATTTTACCATATTTTGGTAGCCATTAAACCCTGAGTTTTGAATTTTCCCAAATTTTTTAATTTCATTTTTTTAAAAAAAATTGAATCCAAGCGAAAGAAATTTGACCACACCATATGATAAAAACATGAATTTATTTAGATCTAAAGTACATTAAACTCAAAACCAGATCTGAATCCTTAAAAATTGAATCCAAAAGAGTTCCAAAACATATAAAAAAATATTGATGAAAACCATAACCAGATCTAAATAAAATCAAAAATTATTTTAGTGACCCGAGTTTTGTTTTACATGTTCAAAAATGACACTAAATTATAAAAGTGGTAAAATATTATCAAGGGGTCATTATTTGATAAATAAGTGGAAAAATCAGCTCTGGAACATCCAAAAATGATAGGGGTCCTAGGGGCCCGAATAGTTCGGAAGCAGCCGAACCAGTTTGTAAGTAGCACAAGCAGTTTGGACATTCCGAACCAGTTCGGATCTTTCGAACTCAGCAGCCAACATGTATAATGGTAGGTTGGAAAAGTGGCAGATCGGGCCTTCCAAACTCGATCAGAAACTTAATCAGAGATACTGCAGAAATTAAACCAAAAGTCTAAACCGGCAGTATACAACCGGCAAATAAACTCAATGCAAAAGAATAATACAACCCGGTCGAATTAACAACTTAAGTAAACTAACAGCAACTTAACAACTAACTTTGTCATCCAACCTTGGTCCCAACTATGCAAAGGTCCAAGGTAATCCACTTGCAACTGCCATGTCGAATGGGGTGGTTAGTAAAATACAATAACAACATGGACGTGAGTGAACTACACTCAGAACGTAAATCATGAGTACACAAACCTACTATGATGCATGCAAATTACAGGGGTCATGGTCAAATTTCTAGTCCTGCTCAGTCTAAGAACCAATGAGTGTATAGTACCATATGGGATCAACTCCACTGGGTACATCCACACTCTCACTGAGGATCACCCTAGCGTCAGTATCCATCATCGTGACATCTCCCCGTGTTCGATAATATAACTAGAACATAGAGCTGAGCGACCCTACTCAAATGACTATCTCGGAAGAGATTCAGCTCAACATGAATATGTACATACAACATCATATACAAAGAAGTAAACATGGATCATGTCACATAAATGAAAATATAAGCATGCATACTCGCAAGTAATCTCAGTCAGTACTTACGTACCTCAACAATTGTCCTAGATGTACAGGAGACTATAGTCCATCACTACAAGTCAAGATAATTATGCATCACTAATACTGATATAAAAGCCTTAAATAAGTTAATAGATGCTCCCTATTACTAATAGGGATCTCAGACTATACATGTGTTCGTCGTCATCTCTTTGCTATCAAAGGCCCAAAATCCTAAGCACCGCTCCATAGCTCCTCCGGAAGTGCCTCACTACTTCCCGGCCATCGATGGGACTGACCAAAACCCACAAATTAGAATAAATTGGAGAGGTAGATGTGTTATTTTGAGCAATAAATGAGGCCTTCGGATGGAAAATTTATAGGATATGATCGGAATCTCTGATCCCTACATGCATGACATGTTTCGAACTGCTCTGATTGAAAGCACCGATCTCATGCATGCGATTGCATGTCAAAACACTGGTGACACGTCACATATTGCACATGGCCTAACATTGGAAGTTCCAATCCTAATTTCGGTAGTTTTGAACACTTCGGACCTTCCGAACTCGTTTTGGTCCATGTTCGGACCTTCCGAACTACCCGAGCCAACATTGATCTGTGGACCATTTTTGGACATTCCAGCGTCTATTTCTGTGTCTGTTTGATCATATAAAAAATCTCTTAATCATTTTTTACTATTCTAAACATGTTTAACCAACTTAAACATAAAACAAAATTCGGGTTAATACATTCTCCTCACCTTGAGAGATTTCGTCCTCGAAATCAAGTCTAGGTTTCACCTGAGAATGCAATCAAATCACTGAGAAAAAATCACTCTTAACTGACAACAGACTTACACTAACAATCATTAACATGTCCTACTCTTAGACTAAAACTAGTAAAAGTAACAATCTGAATAATTACTGTATTAAAAAACTAAAGTCATTGTCTGATACTTAAGAAAGTTTGATTCTACTCTTGTGAAAGAAAGACTCTCTCCAATAAGCAGTTTTGGCTATCCTGCCACACTAAATCAAATCCTTAAAGTAAAACAACCTTTTAATAAAACTGGAAGGGTTGGGTGTATGCAACTCCCACTGCACTAAAACATTCCTGGATACAAGACAAACGAGTCTCACTCTACTGTCAACTAATTACTAATCCAACCAGGAAACTAAATATCCCGAGACTATCTTCTAGATCATCGACATCTAACCAAAATTTGTCGTTACAGGCAAAAGACCATGATAAAATTTCCAATGTATCGTCTTTTGGAACTGTCACTGATCCCGATACTGAAAGATCAACTAGATTTTCCCATTAATCAGCGACTAACTGCACTAATCACTGAATTTAGGAATTCAAACCTCTAGTACATGAAAAGTTCTTAGTAAACAGAACTACCTTAGCACTCAACAATAAACTCTTTATTGTTTCTTGAAATGGAACTTGGATAATTGCAACATCTGGGTAGTGCTAACTACCACACCAAGAGGTAGTACAGAACCTCTCCTTGCAATGGTAGACAATTCCTACGGAATCTTTCTATTCTGAAATGTACATATTTCCCACAAACACCATGCCTAAACAACCACACCAATGTCGCCATAAATTTGCTGATAAAAAATTTACTTGTTTATGAGTACAACAGAAACTCAGTTTCAACAATGGAATGACATGACGTCTCAACTACGAGAAGCCATATCTATTAGTACAATTTATGGTACCAATAATCTTAATCAAATGATGTCGTCTGACTCATGGCTTTAAACAATTGTCTTCGTATTCAAAACGAAAATAACAACAATCTTTAACCCATAGACAACCATGAGTCTGTCAAATATTTGACTCACAAAAATTATGCGTACACCAGTAGGAAAATTAGATACTTGTGAAATTCTCAAAACTCTGTCGCAATATATGATACTAATATCAGTGACTTGACGAATTAGTTACATCAATGGTATAGCGTATAAACACACGAAATCGGCGACAACGATCTTTCCAGACCTGGGAAAATTATAGGTTTCAGCTACTATCATTGGGCATCTCTAGTTCTATCATTGTTTCAATCTTGCTAGAGCTCATTGCAACAATTACAATTGTTCAAACAATAAACTCTACAGTGCGAATCGTCCACTCAGACTGACCATCAATCTCTGAATGAAAAGTTGTACTCAGGCTCAAGAATATATCCAAGGAATCTGTATACTCATATTTTTGTACTGAGCGTTGTTATCGCTCACGTCCGTATATTTCTCTTGACACCTCATTCGGCGGGGCAATTGCAGGTGGCCTAGTTTTGGGCGGGTCTAAACTCGCCCCGTCTGTGTAGGTTTAATACGAGTTCGGGTTTAGACCCGTCTTAGACCAGACCTTTAGGGTTGAGCACTTGCCGTTTTATCAAATGATATAGCTTGTGGTAATGATGCAGCTCAAATTTCATTGCACCAAATCAGAAAAAGATACATCATACACAAATAACTATCCCTTCACAACCAATGATTGAACCAGTCGCCCTAGCAAACTTATGAGTCGCGTGGTTCGCTGATCGATTGACAAAAGAAAACTAAATTGAAGTTAGTTCCATAGCAAGGAACCTACAAACATCTACAACCTGACCCAAATAGGAAACATCAACCAACATAGATTAAACGACATTGATGACCACCTTTGCATCCGATTCAAGAATAACATTTGCTAGATGTAGCTCCTTCGACCAACTAAGGGCCTCTCGAATACTCACAGTTTCTGCTAATATCGATGAGAAATTGCCCAGAAAACTTCCATACACTTAATCGATTACAATACCATTGGAATCTTGAATTATAAAAACATAACCAATACGTGAAGGATTGTGAAAAATGGTTGCATCCACATTGAATTTTAGACAATGAATTGTTTGTTTTCACCAGATTTCATTCCCCTGGATTAAAGAAGAGCTTGAAATGTTTGAGTACCCAACTTGAGCCCCCTGCCATTTTCAGAGTAAATTCATAGTTGTCTGAAATATATGAACTGTAGATTTTTTTTCTTCCATTCCACACAACATTATTCCTATTATTCCAAATACTCAACAAGACCACAAATTCTATCTCCATCTCTTGAACTGACCAAGAAATAACAAGATTATTCCACCACTTCCCATACTGCTACCTATAAGAGTAAGATTCCAAACTAAACAGGCTGATGAATAAGTTATCATCACATGCGAATCTGATTCAGATTCATGGTGACATATTGGACACTACTCAACAATATTGACTCGAACTAGTCATTGCAAAGCCACCATAGAAGGAATAAAATTTGAGAGAATGCGCCATATGAAATTTCATAATTTAGCTGGAAAATTTATATTCCAAATCAATTTCGAATTAACATCCAAATCTCTATTGCGCACTTCCTGAGATTCAGTGAGCAACTTGTACCCACTCTTAGCTTTGTATAAAACTTTCCTATTTGCTCCCCACGTCCAACGATCATCACAAATACGCATGTTCAATGGAATATAAATGATTAAAACTTTCTCCCTCGCGCTAAAGAATTCGTTTCATATATCCATATCCCATTTTCTCTCACCCCTTTCACACAAAGAATCAATTGTAGCTTGTTGCAGCTCCCTCGAAAAGTCTAATTAAATATAAATATTAGACAAATCAGGTAACCAAGGATCTCCCCAATTTTTTTTTTGTTTTCCCGAACCTATATATACACCTTCTCGCCCCTTTTTTATTATTATTAAATCTTGTGTAGCCATTATAATTTTCCAAGTTTAGCTTGGATTTTTCCCAACTTTAGATTCAAAAAACTAGGACTAAGGGAAACAACGGGCTTTTAGAACTTGAGAGACTAGAGAATTTGGTTATATTACAAGCTTCCAACTTTGTTTTGCCAAGAGAGCCATATTGAATTCATGAATCCTGCGGAATCCCAAACCTCCTGCTGCCTTATGCATGAAAGAGTGGGTGCCCGGTGAGCCAACTTGTGGCTAAGGGCTTTTATGACTCTATGTATAAACAATCTTTTGGTTAATATAATTTACACTTTTATAATGGCATTTACTTTATCTTTTATCATATTATTATGTTGTGACATACTATAAGATGTTTAGATGAAAACCTTGAATATACTATAGTGTATGTAAGATGTGGTAGCACATGGGGATGACTATCATGAAACACATCTTAAAGTCACTGTATATTCTAAACAGTTCCTAGTCGATTGAGCCGTCCGTTAATAAGGATAAGGATCGCTCGAGACTAAGACTAGCATTTGCGATGCCGAGTACCACGTTTCATTGGTATGGAACATAGAGATGTTCAAAGCATGCAAATGGATATTCATATGATGAATGATCGAACTACCCTATCCGAACTTTCCAAGTGGTTATCACTTATCGAGTGGATAAAGTCCGCGGTTTTGGTTGTACACCATTAGTCCTTACTACTTGAAACATCATTGAGACTCTATATGCTAGTACTGTACTTTGACTCGTTTACCGACTCCATTGGGGTCATCAGGTGTCGGGATTGGATACAGTTACGACACATATAGGAGTCGATGCTTTGTTGTCAAGGATTCACCACATACTTGCGAGTGTGGATATCCTATGCAATCTGAGGAGATATTAGTGTGACGAATCTCTGGCCAGAGTACATGATGTGTTTTAAGAAATGGTTTCTAAGTAGCACATGCAATGTCACTATTTGATCTTCAAGATGCATTGCATAGTTATCGAATCTCGAACGACTTTCGATTTACCAATGGTTGTTGATTCGATCGGGATATATGGATGAAAGGACCGTACTGTATGCTAACCAAAATCTATTGGTTCTTGCAGGCACTATCAGTGATACCTAGAGAATCATGGGGCGATGTTGCTAGGCGCTCTTACCATGATTCTATGGGCAAGTCGGAAATTGTTGTTCCGAGTCACAAGGAGTTGTGAGCCCACGGCTAGCTGTATCCCTGAACCATTGAGGGTCACACAAGTAATGGATTTTTAATCCCCGTTGAGATAATTAAATTTAAAGAGTTAAATTTAGTGAATAAAGAAGTGGGACTTCTTATTTAAGAGTAGAGGGAGTAAGATTTCCTAAAATGACATAGTGATGAACATTTTTGAAAATCACTGAATTCGGATTCAGAAAATTTATCTTGACTTTAAAAGATGCAGAAATGGTTTCTGTTCACATTGGTGAAATTGGTTTATCAATCTGAGTCACGATGAATTTTATATTAATTTCTGAACATGCGGGCTTTGCTTGTCAGGCTTGAACTTATGACTAATGGGCCCTAAGCTGTTAGCAGCCCATATTATAAATAAGTTATTGCAGTGCAGAGATTACACACAACAAGGCATAATTTTGAAAACCTAGAGAGCTTTCTCTCAAGGAATTTCGGCCGCCCCCCTTTTCCTCTACTGTGCTCGAAAATCAGTCTGTGAATTTTTGAATTTGCAGTCTGATTTAACAGATCAAATCTGTTATTTCTCTTCGTAGAAACTTCTGATAGACTTTTTAGTGCAGTCTATCAAAGGGATTAAACTTTTGTTCGTGGACCTGATTGAAAAAACGTTCGTTCATCAGTTCCTAGGATATACAACAAGAGCAGTTTAATCTGTTGGTGTCCATAATCTCGCTTCGAGATTTTAAGGTAAAATTTACATTGTTTAAATTTTATGTTATCAATTTTAATCGTAGGAATTTGATACCCATATGGAATCGTTCCATATAAAATTTTAAAACTTCCGCTGCACCGGGTATCACTTTCTTTTTCGATCCGGAGAACGACCGTGTTCCAACAATGCGTGGATATTTTTTTCCAGCTTTTCCATCTCAAACTACACCTATCATTACCTTCCTCACCCCATCAAAAATAATCCATCATGCGCTCCATTTCAGTACGTAACAACAGGGGTAATAAAAACACAATAATTACATAAGAAGGTAAATCTTGGACTACTTTTATGAGAATCTCCTTACCTGCCTGAGATATATAATTTCTGATGCCAACCTTTTAAGCGCCTCCAAGATTTTTCTTTTAAGAATGCAAAAACTTTTGATTTATTTTGCACCACAATAGAAAGAAGGCCCAAGCAATCCCCCTGATCACTAGTATATCTTACCCCAAGAGAGTCACTGATCCAATAATTCATTTCATTGGAAGTATTTGAGCTGGATGATATTGATGACTTTGCAAATTAACCAACTGAATTTGCGTAGACATTGTTTGACATGAGAACTCTCCTCTTCTATTGCCCAAAAAAATAAAAAGCTATCATCCACTAAAATTAGATGTGACATAGCAGGAGCTCTACGAGCTACTTTCAAAAATTGAGCATTAGAAACACTAAAAAACCAAAATTTATAACCAAATGAATTACACACTTCAAGTGCTAGAAACACTAAAAACCCAAAATTGAGCCAGCAAAAAAAAACAAACAAACAAAGTAAGAATCTTTCATACCTTCGTTGAGCATCAACGCCCCAGACACAAATTTGGCGATCATAGAGGGTAGTTTCGTGCTCCGTCAGTTCTTCTCCATCCATTTTCAAGTTCAGCCTTAAGTTTACGAAAACTATTAACTACAATGGATGATTACACATAAATATTACAAATGAATACTAATAAGTATAATATCATATTAAGTATCCTCTTACACTTTCATTTATACCAATAAATATTATGAATGAATATTATTAACTATAAGGATGATTAATAATAAGTATTAGTAATGAATACAATATCAAATTAATTATTATTTTGTTTTTTCATCAATACCAATAAGTATTATAAATGAATACTTAGGTACTTTCTTGATAAAACTAAGTACTTAAAAAATAGTCCTTGATTGGTTAGGAACATGTTTTTTTTAATATAAAAGAAAATGGGATGAAGTCCATAAGTAATCTAAATGTATATTTTCCTTCAAAATTCCAACACTTGGTAAATTTATGGTGCTCACTCGAATATCCAGTATTTTGTCACATATTCTAAGTATTTGAGAGACCAAAACAAGTATTTCGAAACTGGAATGAAGTACTTCCTTGGTGAAAATAAGTACTTAAAAAAATAGTCCTTGATTGGTTTTTTTTTAAATAAAGTCTCCTGCTGTGGCGGGGGTTAGGCGGACCCTACCCATTTATTAAAAATGGAAAAATGATATACAAGAGGTGGGAGACTAGGCCAAAACCTCTCTATAAATCAATACAATCTAAAAAATATTCGAACTAGTTCTAATATATGGAAAACCAGCCCTATATAATCTATAAATTCCTCTAAGTCTTCTATGGATTTGATCCGGAAGTAGAATAGTAGCTTCTTTCGATATTCCACATGTTAGCTAGTTCATCAGCTGCTGAATTTGTTTCTCTGTAGATATGAGACTTGTTCACCTGGTAATGAGCTAACATATTCTGAATATGAGCCAAACAGTGTGACAAATTCCAGCCAGTAATATCCGCATCAATTATCTACAAAGACACTATGGAGTCGACCTCTGGCCAAAGTGAAAAGAAGTAATTCTCCCAGCAAATAATCAGCCCCCTGTAGATCGCGTACATCTCTGCTCTGATGTTGGAACCAACCTCGATGCCTTCATAAAAATCCATCACAATATTCCTCAAATGATCTCGTACAATGCCCCCAATAGTCGAGACCCCATTCTCTTTAGCGCACCCATCCGTATTAAATTTAAAAGTGCCAACTAGGGGTGGTAACTACCATACCACCTTGATAATGGATACTAATTAATATGAAAACTATTAACTACAATGGATGATTACACATAAGTTTTACGAATGAATACTAATAAGTATAATATCATATTAAGTATCCTCTTACACTTTCATTAATACCAATAAATGTTAAGAATTAATATTATTAACTATAAGGATGATTACTAATTTGTATTAGTAATGAATACAATATCAAACTAATTATCATTTTGTTGTTTCATCAATACCAATAATTATTACAAATGAATACCAATTAGGTACTTTCTTGGTAAAAATAAGTATAAATGCTTTTTTCCTTCAAAATACCAACACTTGGAAAATTTATGGCACTCACTCGAAAATCCACTATTTTGTTACATATTCTGAGCATCTCATACACCAAAACAAGTATTTGGAAACTCAAATCAGGTACTTCCATGGTAAAAATAAGTACTTCAAAAATATTTCATGATTGGTTAAGAAAATGTTTTTTTTTAAAAAAAATAAGATGACGTGCATAAGTCATCTAAATGCATCTTTTACTTCAAAATGCCAACACTTGTAAAATTTATGGTGCTCACTCGAATATCCAGTATTTTGTCACATATTCTGAGTATTTGAGAGACCAAAACAAGTGTTTAGAAACTGGAAATAGGTACTTCCTTGATAAAAATAAGTACTTAAATAGTCTTTGATTGGTTAGGAACATGTTTTTAATATAAAAATGAGATGAAGTGCATAAGTCATCTAGTATAAATACTTCTTTTCATTCAAAATGCAACACTTGGTATTGTGCTCACTCGAGATCTGGTATTTGTTTACATATTCTGAGTATATGAGAGACCAAAACAAGTATTTGAAACTCGAATTAGGTACTTGGTAAAAATGAGTACTTAAAAAATAGTCCTTTATTGTTGGGATCATTTTTTTAATATAAAAAAATGAGATGAAGTGCATAAGTCATCTAAATGCATCTTTTCCTTCAAAATACCAACACTTGGTAAATTTATAGTTCTCACTCGAAGATCCGGTATTTTGTTACATATTCTGATTATTTGAGAGACCAAAACAAGCATTTGGAAACTTGAATTAGGTACTTATTTGATAAAAATAAGTACTAAAAAAAAGTCCTTGATTCGTTGGGAGCATGTTTTTTTAATATAAAAAAATGAGATGAAGTCCATAAGTGATCTAAATTTATAGGATCCTTAAAATGCCAACATTTGGTAAATTGATGGTGCTCACTCGAAGATCAAGTATTTTGTTACATATTCCAAGTATTTGAGAGACCAAAACATGTATTTGGAAACTTGAATTAGGTACTTTTTCAAAATATTTATGGAAAAAAATTTACGAAGATTTATTTGTAATTGTAAGAAACCACGATAAATCTCAGCATACATAAAACTGTCACTGCATAATGATTAATGCATGGACCACTACATAATGCATCTCCGAATTGCAATTACATAAACAAAAGCCAACTATTTCTTCAACAACATAAAGTTTTTAAATCTTACTAAAGCAACAGAGTTTGATAACAACACAATGATCCTGTTGAATACAACCCAAAAGCTAATCACATAATGCCACCAGATCTTGTATGTTTTTTTGAAAAGCATTCAGTGCTTCCTTGGTTTAGCAACTGTTTATGCCTAAAATAAATTTTAAAAAATAAGATATTGATATGGAATTGGTAAAATAAACAATATCACAATATAATTTGTGTAGTCGAATGAAACGAGATAGTATTAATGTCTATGTCAATCAAACCAATTATGGCATTGGTTCTTTGCATTAGGGGTGGGCACGGGTCGGGTTATTCGGTTTTTGGGTTATTCGGGTCAGGTACCCGATTAGTCGGGTAGTATTTTACACTATCCAAAACCGAACCGACAGTGTCATCGGGTACCCGATTAATTCGGTTTCGGGTAGGGTCGGTTTCGGGTTTCCGCCTTAAAAAAATGAATAAAAATAGATACAAACCAATTTGGCTGTAGGGTCGATTTTCGGGTTTCCCTGATATTCAATTAGATAAAAATGATTGGTTTACACGTTCAACTAAAATATTTCCACATTTTTGCATAAAATTTCGAGTTTAATCAAAGCACACCTCAAAACCAATTTGAAAATTTATGGTCTATTATCTCCGGTGAATTTCTGTTTATCGGTGCGCAGATCTGATGTTTTTTTTTCCTTTGAATTTTGTTTAAATCATTAGATAGAAAAACTGATTGATCCATGAGCAATAGTTATAGGATTCTGTTTTTATTTTACCAAAAAAAAAAAAAAAGAAGAAAAAAATATTAAAATCAAAATTTTGTTGTTAAAAAAAGAGAAAGTCGAAAGCATGTTTCATCTCGACTAATTTGAAACCCCAATGAGAGAAGAAGAGGTATCCAAACATATTGATGAGAAAGACCAAGAAGCAAGGGCAGCGGGAAACTCCAGAGATATATTGCTTTGAATAATTGAATGGATGGTGTCATGGTGTGTGTATTATTGTTGAGTGAACACTCCCAACTCCCATGGAAGAACAGGGGCAGCAGCGCCTATATTTTCATCGGATCTCACTTGTGGGTTAGAAAGCTAATGGGCCATATGATACCCATAAATATTAACAATAATGGACTAACAGGCAACTACCCATATAATTTTGAAATATATATATAAAATAAACGGGTACCCGATCGGGTAATTTGGTTAGTGTTTTACTATCCGAACTCGAACTGAATAAATATATATCGGGTTCGGTTATTACCCGAACCCGATTAAAAACCCGTTCTACCTGTTTTAGCCACCCAATCGGTTTCGGTTCGGGTCGGGACCCGAATAACCCGATCCGATTGCCCACCCCTACTTTGCATGTTCTTCTATTATTACCTTTCCCATGACATCTCCCACATGTTGTCACGTGCTATTCAACTTGAGAAGGTATCTGCTTGGTCCTTCGAAGTCCAGGCTGGCTACGGCTTGTATGAGCATAATTGGTATGTCCATCATCGAGATAGCCCTCATTTTATGACATATGTTGGAATGGGATTAATGATTCCTTTGTAAGATTGGCGGTACATGTCCATCTTAAAATATCCATCACATAATTGATAAACCGACAGAGACTTCGATTCTATTCATGTGCAATAATGCTTTTACGGTAGCCTATAGATCTGCCAGTATCTACATGAACAATTACATGAATTCAAATCCACAGCAAAACTTTTGTCCCTATCTATAAACTCAAATTGAGCTAGCTCCACAAGACTTGTGCACCTTTAATATTCGAGAATTATTGTATGCAATTTACACATCCTTATCCTTTCTTGGACTTAATTCTTGTGTTATCTACAATGTTTTTTCTAATCTTTGGTGCATCATGGTCACTATTTGAATGTGAATATTATCCAACATACCCACAATAGGTAGATAACACGCAGGTTTTATCCAATTTTTCTAGCTTTCAAAAATATTATTATTAATGACACCCCATCGTTCACCAAGAGACATAGAATTAGCCCAATTATATGAGGAGGAGCTCACAAGAAACTCCTGGGAAAGCGGCATCAAATCAGTTATAATTTTATTATATTGAGTAAACTCATGTCTTGATGGGGTATGTGCTGCTTCAAAACATAAGACCAATGTTTTTTGTTATGGAGAGAATATCTACGCAAGACCTACAAGAATAAATTTTAAAACAATAAAGATAATTACCAATTTATAGAAATAAAAAACAAACAAATGGGTAGAATATTGGAAAATCAACATACGACAAACCTGCTTGACAAAGCTATCGACCAGATGTCTCAGAAAATAAGAATGATGACTATCAGGGAACACAGATTGAATAGTGCGCCTTGATCAATCCTAGATGTCGGTCAAAGAAAAAAGTGTAGTTACGAAATATCATGATATATTGGGATGCTAATACATGTTTTAACTACTAGCAAAATCATTCCCAATTACAATCATTTTTTGTATCCACAACTGCATATGCTAGTGTAAAATATCATCATCCTTATCCTTGGCCACAAAGACTAATAAACATCCCTTGTACTTGTTCTTAATATGAGTTCCATCTAAAAATATTAATGGACGACAACCACTAATATAGCCAAAGAGACATCCGTGAAAATATATGAATAATAGTCTAAATTTGTTTTTCAGATCAATTTCACATTCAACAAAACTCTTGGGATTTGTTTCTTTAATAGCATGACAATACCATCGCAACTTATCATACGACCCCTTACCAATTTCATGAATATCATGCATTGTCATCTCTTTGCTCGCCCACACTTTATGATACTCAAGTTCTTCTCCGCAATCTCTTTGAATGACCTTTATAATCATACATGGGCGATATGATGGCTCTCTCCTTAACTTATCCTTCAATATTTAATCAACTTTGCAACTTCTAAAAAGTACAAAAGAGTATATCAACTTTGTGGTGCAATAATAATTAATATACATGGTGCGCAATAATAAAACAATAACTAAGAAAGAATTTATCAACTTTTCAAATTCTGAAACTTGCAAAAAATAAAAAAAAAATTACCTTTCAACATTTGTGTTACCCTGACTGTGATCATCTTTTCGAACTGCTCTTAAGTTGACTATATTTAATTTCAAACAACTACGAAGATTTATCATGTTTATGACGTCATCATCTTCGTTGAAGGTTACTGCAATCTTCTCCTGGGGTGCTATGTATTGCAAATCGCCAATTCAGGACTAATAACATCACATTTTTGGCCTAAACTCTAGAATATCTCTAATAGAATGACACCATTTGGAATTGAAATCCAATAAAGACCATTGATGTAGCGAAAACTTCCAAGAAATTAAAAATCACACTTCCAGATCCGACTTCCATTAATAAAATGACTGTGGGATTCTGAAAAATAAAAATAATAATTTCATCGATTTAGCACGGTCAATAACAATGGACATCCAAAAGAGTCTACATTTTTTTAATTGTATTCAATGTCATATTTTGGGGGGAAAACATTAAATTCAACAATGTAATAATTATCAAAGTAGCAAGTGAAGACAATATTATTCAGGTTTAGAGGCATGAATTGCAAGAATATGATTCAAAACACATCTAGAACCCTCCTTAGGCAAGGAATAATAAATCAAATAATTGGAACAATTGGATTACATAAAGTTAACCCACAATCGAGCCAAATAATCATTGTGATAAGCTAATATTGAAGCAAAACCTCAAATTATTCACATGATATTTCGATAAAAACATCCAAACATTTCTGTATGGATTAGAAATTTTTTACTGCAAAATCAACCAAATATTTCAGCAAATATTTTTTAAAAAATTTAATAAAAGGTAGTGAAGTTACAAAAAAAATCGTAAAGAAAAGAAATCAATTGAGAAGAATACATTAAAAAAAAGGCATAGATTGTTCAAATTCACTCAAGCTCAAAAAAAATCATACTCAAATAAAATCAGTATGGTGACCACTTCCAATCATGACTGAATTTTTGGTGCTACTCAAAAATCCAGTTTTTTCATACATATTTGAGTATTTGAAAGAAAAAAGTAAGTATTTGAAAAGTCAAATTAAGTACTTTTTAGGTCAAAGTAAGTGCTTGCTTAGAACAACCAAATAATCACTAAACTACAAATCAGATGATTTGTTTGTCACAACTAACGCAAATAATCAAACACATAAAATGCATGACATGTGACCAAAAAAAGCTCATCTTCAGGGGTTTTTAACAGTTTACCGTACAAGTTAATAACTTTTCCGCGTTTCCTGTAAAATGTGGACAATTCTTTTTCTAATGTATCACGTCATTTCTGACGGCGTGAATCAAACTAATTAAGCCTATTGGTAGGGCGTGATTGCAAAATAAATATATATAATTTATATTCGTGTGGGACACAATGAATATATATATATATATAATATTGGTTGGTTATTATAAAAAAAAAAAAATTCTGCCTTGATTATCGAACCAATCACCCTATCCAATCATCTCTTCCTTTATATAAAGAATCTCCTCTTTAGACACCATCTTTTAATTTGCCGAAATTGTTCTTATGTGATATAAATATTACACTTTTATTTTTATTTGTTTTTTTTAAATTTCAATATTTCAAATTTTCATATTTTCTTAACTAAACATTATAGATAAGATAAATTGACAAATAAATTTTAAATTTATTTTCATATTCTTTTATAAAAGAAAAAAATAAATTTAAATATCTTCGAAAAAATAATATTTATACATAACATACAATATTAAATATATTATATGATTTTATACACACGCAACGTGTGTATGCGATTATGCTAGTATGAATAATATTTCAACATAATACAAATATTCAAAAATTAAATGCTAACTTAAGTTTTATATGAAATCATACATCGAAAAAAGTTAACGCATAAAATTTATACAAAAATTGAAAATGTGATTTTTCTTCGTAGCTTCAAGTGAGAACAAAAAAAAAAAAAATTAAGCTATAAAGGTTGATGATGTTGTCAAAAAGTAAAAATTTATGGTAAAAAATAAAAAACTCCAAAACTCAAAATATATCAAACTCTACACTTTATAAAATTATTCTCTCTTAAATTGTGATTTTCTACACAAATGAAGAGATTTATTTATAGATCTTATTTGAAGATTAGTCCAAAAATTAATACATAATCACCTACAACATCACACACTAATTTTTAACATTCAACTTTAAATAATATATAATATATTTATAACAGGTGAAAATATAAAACAAAAGAGTTCATATTGAATTTTTTTTACCTGGATGTTCAGCTTTTCAATGCATGATATTCACCAACGTGGAAGAAAGAACATCAAAAAAAATTCCATAAATTGAAAATGTGATTTTTATACAAGCCTTCAAATTGGAACATGTATGAATACCAACGTTGAAGTATGATCAATAAAAAATTTTCTCCAAAATTTTATGTAGTTTACTGATTTATCCAAGGGTCCATATCTCAACACATGCATAATTAATATTATAGAGTCGACATGACAAATAATGGATTATTAAATCTCCTATTAAGGTAAATACCCTTAAGGTAAGTTGAACTAAACTAACTTTGAGAGCAGCCTTTGACAGGTCTACCACGAACTTCGAGACGAGGAGAAAAATTATTTTTAAAAAATTATTAGTCACGCCTTCTAAGAAAGCATGACTTAGTTTTTATTTAAAAAATAATTAGTCCCGCCTTCTCAGAAGGCGTGACTTAGTAATTATTATTTTTAAATTATTTTATTGCTAGGCCCGACAATTTTTCTTGTCATGCCTTCAGAGGAGGCGTGACTTCCTTTGTAACACTCCAACTACAAGGGCGTGTTACGGTAAAAATAGAACATTTTGACAGATAATCACGGATATTTTTAATAAATGTACGGTAAACAGTTAAAAAACCCTCATCTTCATGAAAACTATGATCAGCTATTTGCTTAACTCAAGCTTGAAACAAACTAAAAAACTCATAATCAATAAAAAAAAAATTATGGTGATCACTGACAACCATGACTAAATTTTTTGTGACTACTAAAAAATCCAGTATTTTTATGAATATTTGAGTATTTAAAAGAAAAAGAAAGTATCCGAAGTTCCTGATTTACTTGTCACAACTAAAACAAATCATCAAACACATTGAATGAATGACATGTGACCAACAGTAGGCTCATATGCATGAAACAAAGATATGCTATTTTCTTGAGCAAATAGGTTGAAAACATATCTATGATATTTGCTTGAGCAAGCAGATAGGTTGAACAAAAATAATCTCACTTTCATTAATCAATAGAAAAACAATGAATTTGAAAAAAAAATCAGAATCACGAAGGATGAGAAACACAAGTTGAGTGACTTTTTTTAATCCAAAAAGAAGATAGTTCGGGCAAATGGATCTGCTTGGAGGATAGGCTGATATATTCAGTTGAGAAGAGAAATTCCAAAACTATATGGACTGAATTCTAAACTTAAGAATTACAATGGATTTTATTCCCCAGGCCGACAAAAATGCATATTAAACCCATCCCAAAATTTCATATCTCAAACTCTTTTTTAATTTTTATTCGCTAGGCTGACAAAAGTCATTATGAGAAGTAAAATCATCAAGGCTTTGAAAACAAGTTCAAGTCCAAATCAAGTTACCTTAAAATTATTCATAAAAACTCTTAGAACAATGCAGCTCCCAAAAAAGGAAAAATGTTACCAAATTCATAAAAAGATGCATACAGATATACACAAAAATTACCCAATCAAATTGTTAGTCAAAATGTTAAACTTGAAAACGCGAATATAACAGAACAATATACTAAGATAAAACAATGATCGTAGTACAGTGCAGCAGTATAACGAGTGTGTAAATTATAAACAGTAATAAACAAATGATCAAGCAAACCAAGGCCTACACAAAATAGTGTCCTTAAAACAGATTCGCCCCCTCCGGTATGTGTTGCGAGGAACAATGCAGACGACTATTTTCCAGGATACAATGGGAAAACCTTGTAGACACGTAGCACGAAGGCACTACACTAGCAAACTGAGAAAGTTCCTGAACTGTATCACGATGCAGGCAGAATCCCACGAACTGAACAGGAATAGTTGCAGAAAATAGAGTGGAATAAAATGGTTTGAAGTACTAGAGTTGCCTCTATTTATAGGCATCCAGCTTCCATATGGACAATCACAGGCTGCCATCCGAAAAGCCAAAGTTCAGACAGATGAAGCACCAACAGTCAGCCAGATGGAGCATCATCAATCATGTTGGAGCACCAATATTCAGGCAGGTGGAAGTTCACATCCAGAAAGATCCATTTGAAAATAATAAAATTATTTCAAAAATTAATAAAAGAAAATAGCAAAAGGTGGCCAACACTAGATAGGCAATTTTTGTCTTGATCGGTCCGACATTCGACGCACCCAAGTAGCGCTTGTATGCTTGTACACAAGTAAAGTCTTTTCCAGTGCAAATTGTGTAGTGACCCTTACCCAGGTCACCTATTAATCAGAAATTAAAGCTTAATTAAGCATGCAATTAACATAATCAGAGATACACTGCAGAAAATCAAATATATACTGGACCGGCAGAATACAATCGGTTAAACAAATCCAAATAATACTACTCAGTCGAATGAAACTTAATAAAATATAACCTAATAGATAATCCCATTGTCAAGCCCTGGTCCCCAACTACTCCAAGTCTCTAGATGAACTACCTGGAACTGTCCCGTCAAATGGGGTGCCCAGACAACACATAAAACAATGGACGTGAGCATAAGGCTCAGTAAGCTAGCTAGTACGGATAAACATACAAACATGATGCATGCATAATGAAATTCCAGGTATCCATATCTCGGATGTACTGATCAAATCTGCTCAGACTGGCGCCTATGGCATGAGCTGTAACCTCAAGGAATCAAACCACTGGATCCAACCACTCACTCTTACTGGACGTGGATCTAAAATCTCCGTGGATCACTAGAGTTTGTGCTACCCATCAATCGGAGTGACTTTTAGTGTCATAATGTCCAAACAAGGGTTGAGCACCCTACAACTCTGGCTTATCTCGAAAGAGACAATTAGTCAATATGATTTATGCATATGCAACATAATATATCAAAGTAGTAATCATGCAATCATGAAACATAAATGCAACACATAAGCATTCATACCCGCTGGAAATCTCAGTCAGTACTTACGTACCTTACTAAGAAAATCCTAGAAGCACCACTCTAGGTTTCAAGCCTACAAGTTAATATAACCATGCATCGCTAATAATGCCCTAAAAGCCTTGACTAAGCTAATACTCCCTAATATTTTTTATGGATCTCGGACCATACCTACGTCTGTTGTCAGCCCACTGATGGCGACTACCCTGCTACTTGGGAACAGCTCCGCTACTATCTCAAAGGCGATCCACCAACTCCCAGACCTGCCTAGGTGACTAGAACACCTAAATACCCTAATAAACAAGAGAGGAAGAAGTTTGGAAGGTGCACAAAATGAGGCTCTCAGACCCTCTATTTATATCCGGAGTTCGGATAGTCCGAACTCTCTCATCGGATCGTCCGATCTCTGCATGTAAGCCATCTGTCCTGCCAGCACTTTGGATGATCCGATCTAACACTGCGGATCGTCTGATCTTGCCACGTGACATCATCTTGATGACCTCATCTTTGTACACCTGGCTGGTACACTTCGGATCATCCAATCTCCCCGAGGTCTTGAGACCCTTTGGGTCATTTTCGAATGTTCTGAATCCATTTTTCAACACATTAAACCCATTAGAAAATTCCTTGGCCATGTTTTACTCACTCTAACATGATTAGTACATTAATCACCAATTAATTATAAATTCAGGATTTGGGTCACTACAAATTGGGCCCTTGAATTGAACCCCAACCGCGCAGGCGCGCGCGAGAGAGTGCCTCTTGACCAATAATTCTTGTATCTTTATAAAATGTAACACAATATAAACTAACTCATGCCATGTTTATTTGTATACATGGGACACTCAATTTACCTACTTAACCATCCACTTAACAAGCCCAATTACTTGTCTAAATTTTCATTCACATGAAAGCCCACAATAAGTCTAAAGTCCAACAATCCGCCACATGAATTGAAATTGAAAGGTAAACGAAGATAGTCGTGATAAAGTTCAACAGTCGAATCCTACATGGAATAGATAGGCATTACCATTTGAGTTTTCCCTTGTGAAAGTAGAATAATTCACTGGTTGATAGTAGATGCATTGTCTTTGAACTGTACAGCTATTGGTGTAAATTAAAATATATTTCACACAGGACTCTTCTTGATACAATTCAGTTCTCATGATTGTGTTCGTTTTGGCTAAGGATGGCAATGGTTCAGGTCTAAACCTGGCCCTGCATTGAACCTGACCCGGCAGGACGGGTTTAGACCCGACCAAGCGGGTCCGGGACGGGTCCTGGGTTTTTCCAGACCCGCCCCGCCAAAAATATGTATTAAATATAATTAAATATAAATATATAATATACATGTATATATATTAATAATATATATTTATATTATTTATATTATATAATTATCCCTAATTTGATTTTATAATATTTTTGGATTTAAATAATTTTAATATATTATGATATTTTTAATATGAAAATATATTATTATGATTTTTATTTTGTTATTAATTATTAATTAAATAAAAAATGATATATTTTAACTTGTAGGAATATATTTTTTTCCTAAATATTATTAATATAAATTTAATGATGGTTTATTAATTTTTAACTTATTTAATTTTTTTATTTAATAATATTTAATTTGGCTGGTCCAACGGGTCTAACCTTGATTGGACCTGCCAGGTCCACGGGGCGGGGCGGGGCGGGGCTTGGGTTTGCCCAAACCCGCCCCGTTGCCATCCTTAGTTTTGGCCATGAACACATGTCTGGTTCTATAAGAGGGTCTAGAATTTATCCTTGCAATTTCTTCGAAGTGTGCCCACTTCTCTCCCACACAGGTGATTCTATGTTGAATTCCATGAGAATCATTAAAAACCATATGTTTATCCTCAACATTCACTGTTTGCAATAAGAATAGACTGAGATAACACCCACAGTGATCTACCAAACTAGTGCGATTAGGTTGTCCCATTGAACCTAGTTCTTGGGATCTCTAGTTAGCGTAGGTTGAGTTTTCTTTTGCACCAATTTATTCTATAGGCTTCAGTCCCATTCTTTTTTACGATTTTGCAACTAACTCTCTCTGCTTAACCCTTTGGTTAACGGATCCGCTATATTATCCTTTGACTTTACATAGTCAATAGAGATAAATCCTGTTGAGAGTAGTTGTCTAGTGGTATTATGTCTACGACGTATGTAAGGTCCAAAAAGTTCACTAGCTTAATCACGGTTAATTGATTAAATTATATGATTTAATGCATGTTATTTAGAATGTTTAATTGTTATGTTTAATTATGTGATTAATTTAAATGCATGAAATTGTAAGCATATGTATGATTTTAAAGTTTTCATGTTGGAATTAATCTTGGGTCGCAAAAACGAGTCTAGCCTTGAAACGAGTTAAGAAAAATATTTTAAATTAAGTTTAAAGGGATGCAGTGTATTTTTATTTAAGTGGGAGAGTAAAAAATTTTAAAGGATTTTAAGAGTAACTAATGGGCCGTGTTGGAGCCCATTAGTCACAAAAGAAAAGCGTTCAGAATTTATTTCTGAACACTCATTTGGAACGCTCACTTTTCTGTTCTCAAAAATCTCTCTTGAACACTGCGATCTTTAGGCTAGGGTTCTTCCACTTCTCAAGGCTCGATCATTCCGTCGTCCAGGTTAATCCCAATCAGACGATTCATGCAAGTTTTTACTATTTTTAAACTCATTCAAGAATGTAGATATTTTCAAGATAAAACCCTAGGTGTTGATTGATGATCTATGAATGTTTCTTGAAAATTTTATGAGTATGTTGCTTGATTGTGATACGTGAAGCATTCCTGAGGTGTTCGGTTCATGTTTATTGAGATTTGAAAGATTTGAATGCAATATATCAGATTTTTGGGTAAAAGTAGTTATGAAGGTTTTTGACTCAAAATCTTTGAATGTTTGATGTATTGGTACAAGTTATTTTTAAATTTTGATGTTGTTGAATGGTATTTTTGATGGAAAATCATCCCTAAGCAATGTGGTTTTGAAAAAGTGCAGAAAAGATCAGTTTTTGAAAAAAGGAGTCGCGACGGCGCGCTCGCGCTGCCCGCGCCTGAGTCGCGCATGTCTGCACACAGGAGGCACGCCCGCGCTTCCAAGAAGCACTCCCATTCCGAGCGCCCGCACTTTTGCGAGCGAGCGGCGCGGCCGCGCCGGTGGCAGCGCCTTAGGCTCGATTTTCCCACCCCATTTTATGAGTTTTTGAGTCCTAAAAATCATGATTTTGATATTTTAAGGTATTTTAATTATTTTTAAGAATGTTCATGAAGAATGTTAAAGTTTTCAATGTCCGAAACGGACGGAATGCCTCACGTGGATCGGTCAAGTTATGTATTGCATGATTATGTGATTTTCTCATGAAAGCTAATTTCTCATGAAATGTTTTGAAGGAATTTAAGCATGTAGCATCACGAGAAATTTTATGAGCATGTTACGAGGTTTATGAAAATGATATGATATGATTTGATAAGATGAATGATATGATACATGAAAAATATTTTGATGAATTATGCGTCTTGTGGTGATTATATGGGGTATGCACTTCGGGATGAGCTCTGGAGCGGCTATCCAAACATGGCTCACGGGATGGTTATATGGGATATGCACTTCGAGATGAGCGCCGAAGCGGCTATCCAATGAATGAAAGTTTACGGGCGTAATGTCATATGCTTGTTGATCAACAGAAAACCATGAATGGCTCGTTATGACGGTTACCACACTACTCATACTTCATCACCTCAAATATTTTTATGTTATGGCTACATCAAAGTTATGTTTATTGCATGAAAGTTTAAGTTAATGTTTTTCTTTTAAAGTAGGAAATCCTTTTTTTTCTGCCTGTTCTTGCTAAGTCTTTCGACTCACTATACTTGAATGGTGCAGGTAACGATGATGTGGATGCTTATATTGATGATTATGTGACCGGGCATGAAGAAGAGGCCAGGGTCGGTCCAACGGGCAATGCATGAGTGTGAACGCTTTAGCTTGGGAGATGTTTTAAAAACATTTTTTTTATTTGATGAGAGGCAAACAAGTTTAATTTTCTTTAGTTGTTGGCCATGTTTGGCAAAGATTTTTAGATACTATTTTATTATGTGAAATTTTTATATGCTCCTTTTAATAAAGAAGATGATGCTTCCGCAAAATTTTTATTTTTACCAAATTTAAGTATGTATGTTTGAGTAACGTTTCGATTGTGAAATTGGGACGTTACAGCTTGGTATCAGAGCAGTTCGCTCTGGGTTTGTCGCACACATGCATTCTCGTCACGACCCTATGCTTCGTCTTCATGTCTGTAAGTTTTATGTTATGGATTGTTTAAGATGCATGATAATGTTTTTGATTTATAGGGTATGCCTATTGAGTAGGATGTTATGTTTAAATAACGTAATTAAGCATGTGGACTGTATGGACATCAGGATCATGGCTAGCCGTAGGAATCCGAACATTGAGGACAATCAGAACAACCAGTTTTTGGATGGGTTGGCGACGCTGTTGCAAGAGCATAGTAGAGCCCAAGGGGAACGGATTCAACAGTTAATCCAAGCACAAGAGGGAGGACGGAACAACAATCAGCCGCTATTAACTAATCCAATCTTTAAGCAGTTTAAGGATCTAGGGCCACAAGAGTTCAAAGGAGGGGCTGATCCCCTTGTAGCAGAGGAATGGGTGCAGTCAGTGGAGACTATTTTTGACTACATGCAGCTCACTGATGCAGACCGTGTGAGGTGTGCCATCTTTATGTTCCGTGATGATGCACGGGTTTGGTGGCAGGGAGCCCGTTCTGCTGTGGATATGACTACGTTGACTTGGAATGGATTCAAAGATGTGTTCTATGGGAAATATTTCACTATCAGCACCAGGACTAGACTTGCTAGAGAATTTCTGGAGCTCTGCCAAGGGAGCATGTCCATTGCCGAGTATGTGAAAAAGATTGAGAGAGGGAGGTACTTTGTGCCCATGATTTCGGGCAATGCTGCAGAGGAGTTGAAGCATTTCACAGAGGGACTGAATGCCACTATTCGACGAGATGTCAGATTGAGTGGGGCACAAACGTACCGAGCAGCAGTGGATGAGGCTATGTTGTCAGAAAAAGATATGAATGATATTTTCAAAGAATCGCAAGCGAAGAGGATTAGTTACCAAGGAAGAGAACAGAAAGGGTCTAGTCAGAAGAGGCCGTATCAATCTCCAGCTCAAAGGAGACCGCAACAGCAGCAGCGCCAAAACCCCAATCAGGCGCGACCTCAGGGACAGAATCAACCGAACGCCAATGCTCCAAGGCCGGCGAATGCACCTATCTATCAGAAGTGTGGGAAATCACACTCCGGTCAATGCATGCTTGGGACCAATACTTGTTTTCTCTGCAAGAGGCCAGGGCATTTTGCCAAAAACTGCCCGCAGTCAAAGGAGCCTGTCAAGGGAAGAGTGTTTGCTATGATTCACGATCAGGTTGACCCAAATTCTGCAATTGTCTCAGGTATGATTCATATTGCTGATTTACCTGCATTCATGTTGATAGATACAGGAGCTACGCACTCTTTTATGTCTGTTAGTTTTATGATGAAATTGAGGGTCTTGCCAGATGAATCTATTTCGGAATTTTGTGTGTCGTTACCCTCAGGAGAAGAACTGAAAAGTAGTAGTGTGGTAAAAAATTGCAAGGTTCAGATGCAGAGTCTAGTTTTGTGTGCAGATTTTATTGTTTTGAAAATGGTGGATTTCGATGCAATTTTGGGATGGACTGGTTGACTCGGCATAAGGCTATTATTGACTGCAAACGAAAAACTGTCTCTATGAAAGATCAGAACTGGAAATCGTTGGTGTTCCGCACTACGTCTAAGAAGAGCGCACCAGGTATGATTTCTGCAGGAACAGCCTGGCAATTATTGAGTAATGGGTGTACAGGATTTCTTGCGAGTCTAATTGGTGATCTGGAGGTACAGCGACCGAAACTTGAGGAAGTGGAGGTAGTGAAAGATTTTCCGGAAGTCTTTCCCGATGATGTTGCAGGATTGCCTCCAGTCAGGAAAGTCGAATTTGGGATAGAATTGTTGCCTGAAACTAAGCCAGCTTCTAAGGCACCGTACAGATTGGCACCGACCAAGATGAAAGAATTAAAGGATCAGTTGCAAGACTTGCTAGATAAGGGGTTCATCAGACCGAGTGTATCGCCTTGGGGTGCACCGGTGTTGTTCGTCAAGAAAAAAGAGTAACAGTGAAGAACAGATATCCCTTGCCCAGAATAGACGACTTGTTCGACCAATTGCAAGGGGCAGAGGTGTTCTCAAAAATCGATCTACAATCAGGTTACCATCAGCTGAAGGTAAAAGATGCAGATGTGCAGAAGACAGCATTCAGGACTCGTTATGGCCACTACGAGTTCTTGGTAATGCCGTTTGGGTTGACCAATGCACCAGCTGTGTTCATGGATTTGATGAACAGGGTGTTTCAACCTTTCTTGGATCAGTTTGTCATAGTCTTCATAGATGACATATTGATCTATTCTCGCAGTAGGGAGGAACATCATCAGCACTTGAATACAGTGTTGCAGATTTTGAAAGAAAAGCAGTTGTGTGCTAAATTCAGTAAGTGTGAATTTTGGCTGGAGCAGATTTCATTTTTGGGTCATATAGTTTTAGCTAAAGGGATTGAGGTCGATCTGTCTAAGGTGGAAGCGGTTCGGAATTGAGTTGCTCCGAAGAATGCTACAAAAATACGAAGTTTCTTGGGTTTAGCAGGCTACTACAGGAGATTTATTCAAGACTTCTCTAAGATAGCTCTACCACTGACTTCCTTAACTCGAAAAGGTGTGAAGTTTGTGTGGTCAGATCAATGTGAGAAGAGCTTTTCCGAATTGAAAGAAAGACTGATGTCAGCGCCAGTGCCAGCAATTCCCGAAGGCACGGGTCGTTTTGTGGTTTATACCGATGCTTCTAAGAGTGGATTAGGAGCTATTTTGATGCACGATAATAAATTAATAGCATATGCATCTCGACAGCTGAAGGTTCATGAGAGGAACTACCCGACTCATGATCTTGAATTGGCGACAGTGGTTTTTGCTTCGAAGCTTTGGAGACACTACTTGTACGGCAAAAGATGTTAGATTTTCACTGATCACAAAAGTCTAAAATATTTCTTCACTCAGAAGGAGTTGAATATGAGGCAGAGGCAATGGCTGGAATTGGTGAAGGACTACGACTGTGACATTAGCTATCATCCGGGTAAGGCTAATGTTGTAGCAGATGCATTGAGTCGCAAGTCTGCGACATTGAACCAATTGACAGTCCAGCAGGAATTGATTGCTGAAATTGAACGGATGAGGTTGGAGGTATTCGAACCAATGGAGGTATGCACTCTAGCAGCCTTAACAGTAGTACCTAGTTTGCTTGAGAGAATTCGTGCAGGCCAAGATTCTGATGAACAGTTGACATTGTGGAGGAACAAAGATGAAGCTAAGGGTGGTACATTATACACTGTCAAAGATGGAATTTTTCATCACCGAGATAGAATGTGGGTGCCAGCAGTAGACTCACTGAGAGTTGAAGTGATGACTGAAGTCCATACTGTTCCATATTCCATTCATCCAGGAAGTACGAAAATGTATAAGGATCTGCAATCCTTATATTGGTGGCCAGGAATGAAGAGGGATGTTGTTAAATTTGTGAATGAATGTTTGACTTTCCAGCAGGTGAAGATCGAGCATCAGAGACCGGCAGGACTCCTGAAACCATTGCCAATACCCACATGGAAGTGGGAAGATGTCACCATGGATTTCGTGGTAGGATTGCCAGTTTCAACGCGAAGGATGAACTCGATTTGGGTGATAGTTGACAGGTTAACTAAGTCAGCTCACTTTATTCCAGTCAGGAATAACTTCTCGATGAATCAGTATGCAGAGCTGTAAATTCGAGAAATTGTCAGATTGCATGGAGTACCAGCGGGGATAGTATCTGACAGAGACCCTAAATTCACTTCAAACTTTTGGGGAATTTTACATAGAGGATTGGGAACGAAGCTAGCTTTCAGTACAGCTTTCCACCCTCAGACAGATGGTCAGTCAGAACGAGTGATCCAAATACTCGAAGACATGTTGAGAGCTTATATGATCGACTTTGGAGGTAATTGGGAATCTAAATTGCCTTTAGTGGAGTTTACTTACAACACTAGTTATCAAGCAACTATTGGCATGGCTCCTTATGAGGAATTGTATGGAAGAAGGTGTAGAACTCCCCTACACTGGGATGAAGTTGGAGAGAGAGCTATTTTGGGACCGGAAATAGTGACCCAAACAGTAGATGTGATAGCCAAGATCAGAGACAGAATGTTGACAGCTCAAAGTTGACAGAAAAGTTACGCCGACCAGCGACGTAGAGATTTGGAGTTTGAAGTAGGTGACCATGTATTTTTAAAGGTGTCACCATGGAAAGGTGTTATGAGATTCGGAAAAAAGGGTAAATTGAGTACAAGATATATAGGACCTTTTGAGATCCTAGAAAAGGTTGGGGCTCGAGCTTACCGAGTGGCACTACCACCCAACTTGGAGGGTGTTCACAATGTCTTCCATATCTCCATGCTAAGGAAGTATGTGGCAAATCCTTCTCATGTTATCCGTCATGAGCTAGTGGATTGGACGCCAGACTTGTCCTACGAGGAGATGCATGTTCAAATCTTAGACAGACAAGTTCGTAGGTTGAGAAACAGAGAGATTCCAATGGTGAAAGTCTTATGGCGCAACCAGTTGGTTGAGGAAGCTACCTGGGAAACCGAGCAGGATATGCGAGCACGCTATCCTGAACTGTTTGGTAAGCCAAATTTTGAGGACGAAATTCTTTTAAGGAGGGTAGAGTTGTAAGGTCCAAAAAGTCCACTAGCTTAATCACGGTTAATTGATTAAATTATATGATTTAATGCATGTTATTTAGAATGTTTAATTGTTATGTTTAATTATGTGATTAATTTAAATGCCTAAAATTGTAAGCATATGTATGATTTTAAAGTTTTCATGTTGGAATTAATCTTGGGTCGCAAGAACGAGTCTAGCCTTGAAACGAGTTAAGAAAAATATTTTAAATTAAGTTTAAAGGGATGCAGTGTATTTTTATTTAAGTGGGAGAGTAAAAAATTTTAAAGGATTTTAAGAGTAACTAATGGGCCGTGTTGGAGCCCATTAGTCACAAAAAAAAAAAGCGTTCAGAATTTATTTCTGAACACTCATTTTGAACGCTCACTTTTTTGTTCTCAAAAATCTCTCTCGAACACGGCAATCTTCAGGCTAGGGTTCTTCCACTTCTCAAGGCTCGATCGTTCCGTCGTCAAGGTTAATCTCAATCAGACGATTCAGGCAAGTTTTTACTGTTTTTAAACCCATTCAAGAATATAGATATTTTCAAGATAAAACCCTAGGTGTTGATTGTTGATCTATGAATGATTTTTGAAAATTTTATGAGTATGTTGCTTGATTGTGATACGTGAAGAATTCCTGAGGTGTTCGGTTCATGTTTATTGAGTTTTGAAAGATTTGAATGCAATATATCAGATTTTTGGGTAAAAGTAGTTATGAAGGTTTTTGACTCAAAATCTTTGAATGTTTGATGTATTGGTACAAGTTATTTTGAAATTCTGATGTTGTTGAATGGTATTTTTGATGGAAAATCGTCCCTAAGCAATGTGGTTTTGAAAAAGTGCAGAAAATATCAGTTTTCGGAAAAAGGAGTCGCGACGGCGCGCCCGCGCCTGAGTCGCGCATGTTTGCGCACAGGAGGCGCGCCCGCGCCGAGCGCCCGCACTTTTGTGAGCGGGCGGCACGCCCGCGCTGGTTGTGCGCGCGCCCGCGCTGTTGAGGCAGCGCAGCCGCGCCTCAGGCTCGATTTTCCCACCCCATTTTATGTCTTTTTGAGTCCTAAAAATCATGATTTTGATATTTTAAGGTATTTTAATTATTTTTAAGAATGTTAATGAAGAATGTTAAAGTTTTCAAGGTCCAAAACGGACGGAATGCCTCACGTGGATCGGTCAAGTTATGTATTGCATGATTATGTGATTTTCTCATGAAAGCTAATTTCTCATGAAATGTTTTGAAGGAATTTAAGCATGTAGCATCACGAGAAATTTTATGAGCATGTTACGAGGTTTATGAAAATGATATGATATGATTTGATAAGATGAATGATATGTTACATGAAAAATATTTTGATGAATTATGCATCTTGTGGTGATTATATGGGGTATGCACTTTGGGATGAGCTCTGGAGCGGCTATCCAAACATGGCTCACGGGATGGTTATATGGGGTATGCAATTCGAGATGAGCGCCGAAGCGGCTATCCAAAGAATGAAAGTTTACGGGCGTAATGCCATATACTGGTTGATCAACAGGAAACCATGAATGGCTCGTTATGATGGTTACCACACTACTCATACTTCATCACCTCAAATATTTTTATGTTATGGCTACATCAAAGTTATGTTTATTACATGAAAGTTTAAGTTAATGTTTTTCTTTTAAAGTAGAAAATCCTTTTTTTTCTGCATGTTCTTGCTGAGTTTTTCGACTCACTATACTTGAATGGTGCAGGTAACGATGATGTGGATGCTTATATTGATGATTATGTGACCGGGCATGAAGAATAGGTCGGGGTCGGTCCAACGGGCAATGCATGAGTGTGAACGCTTTAGCTTGGGAGATGTTTTAAAAACATTTTTTTTATTTGATGAGAGGCAAACAAGTTTAATTTTCTTTAGTTGTTGGCCATGTTTGGAAAAGATATTTAGATACTATTTTATTATGTGAAATTTTATATGCTCCTTTTAATAAAGAAGATGATGCTTCCGCAAAATTTTTATTTTTACCAAATTTAAGTATGTATGTTTGAGTAACGTTTCGATTGTGAAATTGGGACGTTACAACGTATATGTCTAGACTTACCATTATACATATTTATTTATGTCCTTCCTATCGCAGATTGATTATCACAATGTATGTATATAGCCAGTACATGTTTCACCCATCTTGGAACATCTTTTAAGAATAGACGCAACCATTCAGCCTCTTCAGCACACTTATCAAGAGCTATGAACTCAGATTCCATCGTGGATCTGGCTATCAAAGTTTGTTTAGAAGATTTTCATACAATTGATGCACCTCAAATTCGAGTCTTCATATCATATATCTAGTTTGCATAATTGTATCCTTCAATAACAGCAGGATATCTGGTATAGTTAAGCTCATGGTCACAAGTGTACCTTAAGTACTTTAGCAATCTGATAATTGCTTTCCAGTGTTTAGCTCCTGGATTACTCATGAATCTGCTCAATTTGCTTACTGCATAGGCTATTTTTGGTCGTGTAAAACTCATTAAGTACATCAGAATTCCAATGACTCGAGAGTATTCGAATTGAGAGATTCTCACCTCGATTCTTCGATAGATGTTGATTTATATCTATCGGGGTTCGAGCCAATGCAGATCCATCCGTATTGAATTTCTCAAGTATTTTGTCCACATAATGTGACTGACATATAACCATCCTTTCTGATGTTATATGGATTTTAATTCTAAGGATAACATCGGCTAAGCCCAAATTTTTCATGTCAAATTTTGAGTTCAAAAATTTATTGTTGGATTTAATCATCTTATCATTGCTTCCAATGATAAGAATGTCATCCACGTAAAGACATAAAATGACATATCCATGTTCAGTGTTCTTAATGTATACACATTGGTCACACTCACTGACTTTAAATCCACTTTCTAACATGGCTTTATCTAATTTTTTGTGTCATTATTTTGGTGCTTGCTTAAAGCCATTCATAGACCACCAATTTACAAACTTTTTTTCTTTCCCAGGTGCGAAAAATCTCTCAGGTTGTTTCATGTAAATTTCTTCTTCTAAATCTTCATTTAGAAAGACAGTCTTTACATCCATTTGATTTACTTCAAGATTCCGCATGACGAAAATCGTAAGTATCACTCGGATTGAAATTATTCTTGTTACTGGAGAATATGTGTCAAAGTAATCAAGCCCTTCATGTTGACGGTAATCTTTGATTACCAATATGAATTTATACTTATCTATTGTTCCATATAATTTCATTTTCCATTTAAAATTTCATTTATAACCTAGTGGTTTGCTTCCCGGAGGAAGTTCCACTAGTTCCCATGTATGATTTTGCAAAATGGATTCTATTTCGAAATTTATAGTCTCTTTCCATCGAGGTCCTTCAGATGAATTCACAGCGTCCTTAAAGTTTTGAAGTTCACTTTCCATCATGAAAGTGATATAATTCAGACCAAAAGATTTCCCAATCCTAGATCTCTTGCCACGTCTAGGTTCAACATCATGGTTAACCTCTTGTTCCATTATATCGTGTGATATTTTGGATGAACTTGGTTCTTCCTTAGATTTGCAAGGGAACACTTGTTCAAAGAGAGGCATTTCTCGATTCCATTATCGTGTTCGTATGAATATCAGGTATTTGAGATTCAGATACCAAAAAACTATAAGTGTTATTGTTGTGTTCATATCCAACGAAAATGCAATCAAAAGTTATTGGTCCAATATTTACCTTTTTTCAGAGTAGGTACGGCTACTTTGGCAAGACACCCCCACACTCGCAAATTGTAACGCCCCGAATTTATCTTAATTGAGTTTATTTGAGATAATCGGAGATTATAGAATTCGAGGATCGATTTGATTATGATCAGGGTCTATTTTGCAATTTTTAGAATTTTCAAGGACTAAAACACAAATATGGACTTTGTTAGATATTTATACATTGATTTGACTCCTCCACCTCATTATCTTCTTCCTCAACACCTTCTCCCTCCATTGTTGAAGAAAACGCCTCTTCAAGCTTTTCAGATTTGGGTTTCTGCTCGATCTGTCCAGTAGAAATTAAATTTGAAGGCATATTCGCGATCACGGCTACAAGAGCTACATTTTATCGTAAGTATTTCTTCGATCAGATATATTTTATTTTTCGGAGGTAGTTGGAATTTGATTTTTTTTTGTTATGATGTTCTTGAACTAGTTCTTATCGTTTATTCTCAGTCGGATCGAAAAAAGAACGTCGCTCGGATTTGTTACGATTTTTCTTATATTTTTTGAAAATGAGGCTTTGGATTAGTATGGGATTTGAGTTGTTTTATTGATATTGAAGTTTTTGTGAGTTGAATGAGATATCGTACTGCTGTCTGCGTTTTCAGTTGATTGATTTATAGCCGTTATGCCGCCAGTTTGAGTTTTGGGATTATCGATTGTTTGTATTGTTGAAACGTATTCGAATTGAGTCGTTGATTCGTTTACATCTCCGTACAGATTGGTTTGAAGGCCGATAACTTGGATTTTAGGAGTTTGAATCTCGAGAGATTGAAGATGGTATAGTATTGTACTTCTTGACTTTTTTATTTGAATTCGAATATCTTTTGAACCGAATCATCTTTTGATTGTTCAGGATTGGAACTTGCGATCAAAGAGAGGTATAAGATGACATTGGATGGAATAGGATGATTAACTCGAATCCGGGTTGATTCGAGTGTCCTGAAGAAAACCACATACTTGCATGTCTATTTGAATTAATTAGATTATATGATTTAATGTTTTAGTTTTCATATGCATTCGTATTGAGCCAAATGTTTTGTTTTATTTGAATTAGACAATCTGGGGATTATAGTCGAGTGGCACTGGTAGGCGATTTACTACAGTGGCCGATCAACTCTTTATTGAATGCCTCAGAGTCTGGAGAATTGATGTATACATCATCCACCTCGAAAGGGGAAGTCGGTGTGATTGTTGTGATATTTTATCCTTGGGATCCCAACAAAATAATCGTGGAACCGATTTATCCTTTGATTATCCGGATTGATAATCTAGACTTTTGAAGTCATACATTCATTTACTCTCATTTGAATACCTGAAAGTTGATGTATTTCATTTTGAGATGCTTATTTGTTATAGCATGTTTGTCTCTTTTACTGGGAATATTATTCTCACCGGATTTATCCGGCTGTTGTCTTGTCTTTGTATGTGTTCTTGGCAACAAGTGGGGCAGGACCGAGTCAGATATTGCATGGATAGTTGGGATGTGAAGATAGAGTGAGGACTTGGTGTTTTAGAAGTCGTTTATTCAATCGAACTTAGATTGTATTCGAACTCGTGATGTATTGTATTGAATAAGCTAGACTGAAGCATGTTCTACTAGTTTTGAGATTGTATAACTCTATAACTACCTTGTATTGGTTTATGCATGTTTATTGGAGTGAGTCGTGCATGTTGAATTGTGATTATATTGGAAATGAGCACTAGAGCAATTCTGGTTTTGTAGAGACTTGTTCTCGCTCGATCGGTTGAGTTTTACCGATCGAGCGAGGATGCCTATACTGCTCTTTTTTTTAGGCAGAGTTTTGTACGCTCGATCGGTGAAGTTTTACCGATCGAGCGAGAGGTCCTGGACAACTTGGGCAGGGTTTTGCTCGCTCAATCGGTAAGACTTTACCGATCGAGCGAGGCCTGTGGCTGAGTAAATAATTTTTTTTTTATGGTTCTTCTTTATTTCGTTGGACCCTTATTTCCCAATGTATTTTTGTATTTATTCGAGATTAGAGGTTTAGAATCGAGGTCCTCACATTAAGTGGTATCAAAGCGGTAAGTTTCTTGGACTAAATTAGCGGGGTAGATTGAGTCTGCTTGAACTGATTTCTCGCATGTGTTTGAGTTATTTAATTGATTTATTAAATACCATGCGAGCATGCTTTATTAATTGAGAATTATTTGAATTACATGATTATGTTATTTAAATTTATAAAGCATGATTTACTTGAGATATCAATTGTTTGAATTCCTGGATCGAATTCAAATCTTCTCGAATTGGTTGAATTATTAGAGGAAGAGGTTTTGGGCACCAATGGAATTGATGGAATTGGATTATCTGTGTCCTATCCCCTGATTATCAAATTATGGCACCTTGAAGAGTGTTGAATAGGAACCCACCGCCAGTTGTTCCTATGAATGAGAATTAGCCTGCATTAACTCCTCCGAACGAACATGGCAGTACAGTGACATATCAGATGGATGCCACAGTTATGCCTATGGAGACCTTACTGAAAAGGTTCCAATCTTTCCGACCCCCGATTCTGAAGGGTACGGAGAATCCAGTTGACTGCGAGAGTTGGTTGGACGACATATATCAGCTTTTTGATTCTCTCGACTATTCTGATGATCGCAGAACCAGGTTGGTTATTCATCAACTACAGGGTGTTGCCAAGAACTGGTGGATCTTGACAAAGAGAGCCATTGAAAATCAAAGTACAACTATTAACTGGAATCTTTTTAAATCTGAGTTTTATAAGCGGTTTTTCCCAGTTTCGTACCGAAAGGATAAGGGTGCCGAGTTTGCTAATCTGAAACAAGGAAACTTGAATATCGAGGATTACGTTTCCAAGTTTGACAGCTTAATGAGGTTCGCACCTCACATTGCCGACAACGAAGAAGCTAAAGCCGATCAGTTCATCAATGGCTTGAATCCTGATATCTTTACTCTTGTGAATACTAGGAGGCCCAATAACTTTGCGGATGCAATAGATCAGGCCAAGGGTGCTGAGGCAGGACTGATGAGACAGAGAGGGAATCATTTTGCACCTCAGCAATATCAGAGACAGTTTCAAGCACAACCGTCTCACTATCAGAACCAACCACCAAGATCTGAGGGTGGTAGCAGTGGAGGAAACAGGAAGGACTACTTTCGTCCGAAGGGAAAATAGTTTAAGAATTCTGGGAGCAGTTCTTCGAGTCCAGGTGGCTCGAAGCAGTATAGTTCAGGACAGAGTTCAGGATTCTCGAGAGCGGCTTGTAACAAGTGTGGAGGTCGCCACTCCAGTGATCAGTGTAGAGGTGTGTCTGGGCATTGTTATATCTGTCAACACTCTAGGCACTACGCAAGATTCTGTCCTAAACGTGTTCCTGAGAGATCACAGGGTGGAAGTTCGTTGTGACCGTCAGCTCAGCCTGAGAGGCAAGCATCTGTTGTACATTATTTTCAGCCACAACAGCAGTGTCTACAGCTTTAGTTTCTGTTACTTCACCTTTGGTTAGAGGAATTGTTTATGCGAGGTTAGTCAGAAACTGTGAGTTGCTTTTTTATGGGAATGTGATTGAATTTGATTTTATTGTACTTGGATTATCCGATTTCAATTGCATTGTTGTATAGATGTTTTGACCAAGTACAGGGTTACAGTCGATTGTTTTCATAAGGTAGTCAGATTCATACCAGAGATGGCCGAGGAGTGAAAATTCTTTGGTAAGGTTTCTTGATCCAAAATTCCTTTAATATATGTTTTGTCTATGACTCAACTGTTAGAGAGAGGAGCAGAGGGATTTCCGATTTATGCTATGGATGTTTTGAAGTCTAGCCCTGGGTTGACTGATATACCAGTGGTTAGAGAGTTTCCTGACGTATTTCGAGATGAGATTCCTGGATTACCGCCTATTCGTGAGGTAGAATTTAGTATAGAACTGTTGTCAGGAACTCAGCCGATTTTCAAGGCTCCATATCGAATGGCTCCGATTGAATTGAAAGAATTGAAGGAGTAGTTGGAGGACTTGATTGCCAAGGGATACATCCAAAAAAGTGTATCGCCTTGGGGTGCTCCGGTACTTTTTATTCGAAAGAAAGATGGTTCTATGAGACTCTGCATCGACTACCGCCAACTGAATCAAGCGATGGTAAAGAATAGGTATCCTTTATCCCGAATAGATGACCTCTTTGATCAACTGCAGGGTTCTTGTGTTTTTTCGAAGGTTGATTTGAGGTCCGGATATTATCAGCTGAGGGTTCGTGATGAAGACGTTCCTAAGACTGCGTTTAGAACGAGGTATGGCCACTTTGAGTTCATTGTCATGTCGTTCGGTTTGACTAATGCTCCAGTAGTCTTTATGGGTTTGATGAACCGTATCTTTCAGCATTATTTGTATGAGTTTGTTATTATTTTCATTGATGATATCCTTATCTATTCGAACAGCCGTACTGACCATGCAGAGCACTTGAGGATCGTCTTACAAGTTTTGAGGACTGAGAAATTGTATGCCAAGTTATCAAAGTGCGAGTTTTGGTTGGACCGAGTCGCCTTTCTCGGTCACATTATCTCTGGAGATGGAATTTTTGTTGATCCCAGCAAGATCAAAGAGGTTATGAACTGGCGTAGGCCGACTTCTGTGCCTGAGATCCAAAGTTTCATGGGTTTAGCGGGTTACTATCATAGATTCATCCAGGGTTTCTCTTTTATTGCGAAGACTATTACCCAGCTGACTTAGAAGAATGCACCTTTTGTTTGGACTGAGGAATGTGAGGCCAGTTTTATTGAGCTGAAGAAGATATTGACCAGTGCTCCGATTCTTTCTATTCCTTCAGGTACTGGAGGTTTTACCGTTTATTGCGATGCTTCTCTTCTAGGTCTTGGATGTGTTCTTATGCAGAGGAAACATGTGATAGCATATGCATCGAGGAAGCTGAAGCCTCACGAGACTCGTTATCCGATTCATGATCTTGAGCTCGATGTGATTGTGTTTGCATTGAAGATCTTGCGTCACTATCTTTATGGTAAGTCCTTCGAGATTTTTTATGACCATAAGAGCCTGAATTATTTTTTTTCATAGTCCAAACTGAATATGAGACAGAGAAGATGTCTAGATTTTTTGAAGGACTTCGACTGCAAAATCAAGTATTATCCGGGGAAGTCGAATGCTGTTGCTGATGCTTTGAGCCGAAGACTTTGTTCTTTATATTTTTCTAATATCGGTGTTTCTCAGTTGATCGAGGATTGTTGCACTTTTGGTTTGGAATTTGAATTAGATAGGAGGTCTATCAGAGTCTGTTCTATCCAAGCCGAGCCAGAGTTATTTGTGTCAATCAGAGAAGCACGGAAATCCAATGCAAGTATCCAAAATTCGATAGAGAAAGTCAGATCGGGACATCAATCTGAGTTTCAGGTCAGGGATGATATCTTGTTTGTGAATAATCGCACTGTTGTGCCTGATATTTCTGAGTTAAGAAAGTGTATTCTTCAAGAGGCACATTTCAGTCAATTCAGTGTTCATCCTGGTGGCCGGAAGATGTATAACGATATGAGGAGTCAGTTCTGGTGGAAGAAGATGAAGAGCGATGTTACGAAGTTTGTATCCCGATGTTTGAATTGTCAGCAGGTGAAAGCATAGAGGAAGCGACCGGGTGGTCTGTTGCACAGTTTATCTATTCCAGAGTGGAAGTGGGATCACATCTCAATTGATTTCGTCACGAAGCTATCGCGATTAGTCTGTGGATGTGATGTTATCTGAGTAGTGATTGACCGACTGACAAAATATGCCTATTTTATTCCGTACAGAATGACTTATCGTCGCGATCAGATGGCTGAGTTGTATGTTAGAAACATTGTTAGATTGCACGGTGTGCCGAGGTCGATTGTTTTTGACCGAGATCCTTGGTTTACTTCTCACTTCTGGCACAGCTTATAGGAGGCTCTTGGTACTCGTTTCCACTTGAGTACGGCGTATCATCCTCAGATCGACAGTCAGAGCGGACGATTCAGACTCTGGATGATATGCTCCAAGTGGTGGTGCTTGATTTTGGCACTAGTATGCAGGATTCGTTGCCTTTGGTTGAGTTTTCGTACAACAACAGCTATCAGACGAGCATCGGTATGGCTCCTTTTGAAGTGTTGTACGGAAAAAAGTGCAGATCTCCTCTGTACTGGGATGAGATTTCTGAGTTTCCTGACTTGGGACCAAATATGCTTCGTGACATGTTAGATCAGGTAAAGATTATTCGATTGAGAATGAAGACGGCACAAGACAGATAGGCAAAGTATGTGAATATCATACGCAGACCTTTGGATTTTGATCAGGGAGACCGAGTTTTTCTTAAGATTTCTCCTTTCAGAGGCACTGTTCGATTCGAGAAGCGAGGGAAGTTGTCTCCGAGGTTCATTGGGCCGTATGAGATTCTGGAGAAGATGGGCGATCTTGCCTACAGATTAGCTCTTCCTCCTCCTTTATCTGGTATTCACGACGTCTTTGACGTCTCGATGTTGCGAAAGTGTCATTCCGATCCTTCTCATATTATTCAACCTAACGAGGCCGACTTTGACGAGTCGCTGAGCTACTTGGAGCGACCTATTCGGATTCTTGATCGGAAGAAAAAACAGCTCAGAACCAAGTTGATTCCGGTGGTGAAGGTTCAGTGGAGTCGTCATGGAGTCGAGGAAGTGACTTGTTAGACAGAATCTGATATGAGACAGAGATTTCCGGACTTATTTATCTGACATGAGTCCTTATTCAGTTTCTTGATTCTTTATTATCTATCTTATGTGTTGATTTTAACTGATTTCGGGGAAGAAATCTATTCTTAGAGGGGGAGAATTGTAACGCCCCAAATTTATCTTAATTGAATTTATTCGAGATAATTGGAGATTATAGAATTCGAGGATCGATTTGATTATGATCAGGGTCTATTTTGCAATTTTTGGAATTTTCAGGGACTAAAACACAAATATGGACTTTGTTAGATATTTATACATTGATTTGACTTCTCCACCTCATTATCTTCTTCCTCAACGTCTTCTCCCTCCATTGTTGAAGAAAAAGCCTCTTCAAGCTTTTCAGATTTGGGTTTCTGCTCGATCTGTCCGGTAAAAATTAAATTTGAAGGCATATTCGCGATCACAGCTGCGAGAGCTACATTCTATCGTAAGTATTTCTTCGATCAGGTATATTTTATTTTTCGAAGGTAGTTGGAATTCGATTATGTTTTGTTATGATGTTCTTGAACTAGTTCTTATCGTTTGTTCTTAGTCGGATCAGAAAAAGAACGTCGTTCGGATTTGTTATGATTTTTCTTATGTTTTTCGAAAATGAGGCTTTGGATTAGTATGGGATTTGAGTTGTTTTGTTGATATTGAATTTGTTGTGAGTTGAATGAGATATCGTACCGCTATCTGCGTTTTGAGTTGATCGATTTATAGTCGTTATGCCACCGGTTTGAGTTTTGGGATTATCGATCGTTTGTATTGTTGAAACGTATTCGAATTGAGTCGTTGAATGATATTGATTCGTTTACATCTCCGTACAGATTGGTTTGAAGGCCGATATCTTGGATTTTTGGAGTTTGAATCTCGTTAGATTGAAGACGGTATAGTATTGTACTTCTTGACTTTTTTATTTGAATTCGAATAGCTTTTGAACCGAATCATCTTTTGATTGTTCAGGATTGGAACTTGCAATCAAAGAGAGGTATAAGACGACATTGGATGGAATAGGACGATTAACTCGAATCCGGATTGATTCGAGTGTCCTGGAGAAAATCACATACTTGCATGTCTATTTGAATTAATTGGATTACATGATTGAATGTTTTAGTTTTCATATGCATTCATATTGAGCCGAATGTTTCGTTTCATTTGAATTAGACTATCTGGGGATTATATTCGAGTGGCACTGGTAGGCAATTTACTACAGTGGCTGATCAACTCTCTATTGAATGTCTCAGAGTTTGGAGGATTGATGTATACATCGTCCACCTCGAAAGGGGAATTCGGTGTGATTGTTGTGATATTTCATCCTCGGGATCCTAACCAAAGAATCATGGAACCGATTTATCCTTTGATTATCCGGATTGATAATCTAGACTTTTGAAGTCATACATTCATTTACTCTCATTTGAATACCTGAAATTTGATGTATTTCATTTTGAGATGTTTATTTGTTATAGCATGTTTGTCTCTTTTACTGGGAATATTAAACTCACCGGATTTATCCGGCAGTTGTCTTGTCTTTTTATGTGTGATTGGCAACAGGTGGGGTAGGACCGAGTCAGAGATCGCATGGATAGTTGGGATGTGAAGATAGAGTAAGGACTTGGTGTTTTAGAATTCTTTTATTCAATCGAACTTAGATTGTATTCGAACTCGTGATGTATTGTATTGAATAAGCTAGACTGAAGCATGTTCTACTAGTTTTGAGATTGTATAACTCTATAACTACCTTGTATTGGTTTATGCATGTTTATTGGAGTGAGTCGTGCATGTTGAATTGTGATTATATTGGAAATGAGCATAGAGAAATTCTGGTTTTGTAGAGACTTGTTCTCGCTCGATCGATTGAATTTTACCGATCGAGCGAGGATGCCTGTACTGCTCTTTTTATTTAGGCAAAGTTTTTTTCCGCTCGATCGGTGAAGTTTTACCGATCGAGCGAGAGGTCCTGGACAGCTTGGGCAGGGTTTTGCTCACTCGATCGGTAGGACTTTACCGATCGAGTGAGGCCTGTGGCTGAGTAAATAAATTTTTTTTATGGTTCTTCTTTATTTTGTTGGACCTTTATATCCCGATGTTTGTTTGTATTTATTCAAGATTAGAGGTTTATAACCGAGGTCCTCACACAAATATTGGAGGAAGGTGTTCTTTCTTTCCATAATTCATACGGACTTTTATCTTGCTTCTTTTGGGCCACCTTATTTAAAAGATAATTACCTATTAGAGCAACTTACGCCCACATGTTTTGTGGTAAACCAGAACTCAATAACAATGAATTCATCATTTCTTTCAAAGTTTGATTTTTCCTCTCTGAAACTCCATTTTGCTAAGGAGAATAAGGTGCAGTTCGTTCGTGTCTGATACCATGTTGAGCATAAAACTCAGCAAAGGGTAATTCATACTCACCTCCACGATAACTTATTAGCACCTTAATTTTCTTGATAAGTTGGTTTTTAACTTCACTTTTGTAGTGGACAAACTTCAATACCTTCATCTTTACTTTTAATCACCTAGCAATATTTTGTGTTATCGTCAACAAAAGTAATGAATTATTTGTTTTCACTACGTGTTTGTAATCATTTTAAATCACATATATGAGAGTGAATTATATCAAGGGGTTCACTATTTTTTTCAATTGTTTGAAAAGATGATCTTGTTAGTTTTGTCTCAACACAAGTTTCGCATTTGTGTTGTTTATTGATTTGGAATATAGGAATGCTTTTAAGTTAATTAATCTACGAATCATATCATAATTAACATATCTTAGTCTACCATACCAAACAAGTAAGAAGAAGATTTCATTTAACGGGCTTAATAGTCATTACATTAAGTTTGAAAAGACCATTGCTTACATAAAATTTGCCAACAAACATTCCATTCTTATACAAAACAACCTTATCTGACTCGAAGACAATGCGGACACCATGCTTGTTAAAAGCGAACCGGACAACGGATTCTTTCGAACATTCGGCACGTACAACACATTTTTTTAGAGACATATAATTCCCAGAAGTCATCTTCAAGATCACTTTTCCTTGTTCCTTGATATCTGAGGTAGTAGATTCCCCATGAACAGTTTTTCACCATTTTTTATTCATCCAGAGTTGCAAACATTTCCTTGTCATAGCAAACATAACAGGTGGTACCAATGTCGATCCACCACTCCCTAGGATTTGATCCAACCAGATTCAATTCAGAAATAATAGCACATAGGTTCATGTTTGAAGCCTCGTGAGATATGTTCTCCACCATTTTCACCGCTCGATTTTTCTTTGGCTTCTTGCACTTAGAGACCTTGTGACCAGTACCATTGATGAGTGCATTTTGTATGCATTAGTTTGTGTTATTTTTATATTTATTTTGTGTACATTCATATTTTTTTATGTGTGTTTATGTGTTTTAGTGCATGTGTGTGTATTTCACTCTCCCGGTTAATTTTGTAGGAAAATGAATTGTTGAAGAGTGAATTATGGAGCAGCTTTGGTCAAAAAATCAAATTTAATTTCAGAAAGATCCAAATCCAATCTCCACTGTTCAGAATTAATTTGAAGATGTTTTGAAGCTGCTGTCACAATTTTAGATCGATCCGACGGCTAGATCTCAAGATATGAATTTTTCAAAATCGTCGCTTGGAGCAGGTTGAAAGTTGCACTGTTGGTGAATGTTGTAGCGCGATTGCACTTGCGTTTGGCGCTAGGAAGAGTGCAAACATGCTTGTGGTTAGCGCTAAGAAGCAAGATGAAGAAGCGCAGAAGAGCTTGTGATCTGCGCATGAATGAGCGTGATTGCGCATGGAAGAGTGAGATTAGCGTTTCTCAAGCGCTATTGGGAGTTGATGATGCGCGTTAGCGCATATGAAGGAGCAATCGCGCAAGGATCTGTGCGTGAGTTGTTTTTCGGGCAGATTCATGCTCGCTCGAGCGAGAGGTTGTGCTCGCTCGAGCGAGCGAGACGGGAAAAGAAATTCTTCGGAACAGAGAGTCTCTCGCTTGAGCGAGATTTGTGCTCGCTCGAGCGAGGCGTCGGGAATCAAAAAAAATTAGAATTTTCAAAATTAAAAAGTCTTATTTTACAGGCTATTTTTCATGGGCTTTTTGAACCCATATTTAAGGGACTCATTCAGACGTGAGAAAGGGATCCGAATCGCAGCTGAGAGGAACACAACGGAGGCGGCTGCTGCTACAGGCTTGGGAGATTTTCTTATTCTTTTCTTTTATTTTTGCAAATTCATGATTAAAAATTTGTTTGAATTATGAATTTGATTCTTGAGTAGTTTTTTTTTCGATCAAGGCCACGTGATTGAGCAAGACAATTTATGTATAAAATTTGATTTGTTTATTTGAGATTTTCAGACTTGATTTGATTTTATTGATTATCGAATTTATATTTGTCTTGCAAATTTCTTGGCCAGTTATTTGTTTGCTTGTTAATCAATTCTAATTCGACAGAGGAGGTTTCAAATTCGATCACTTTGATAGTCAACATAGTGTAAAACTGACTAGAAATAGAATTCGGTTTCATTATGCGATTTGGGTGTAAACTGAATTTTCACAGTTATTCATGCATTCAAATTTGATTAGAATTACGAAAGATTAGTTCATCAATATTTGAATAGGTTTGATTGTTCTAAAAATAGTCCTTCGAACAAATTAGGAAAATTCCCGTGAATTAAGATTAAGTCTGATGTCTTAGATTGACTGCTTGTTACATGAATTGTCTGGTACCTACGTGAGTCCTTGATCGAGCTTTTCCCAAATTTGAGTTAAATCCAAAATTTTTCTGCTGCGCTTTAGTTAATCATATTTACACAGTCCCTGTGGGTTCGACATTCGAATTTTATTCACTATCTATAATTTGACCTGGTTTGTTAGCCAAAGCTTTTTTTGAAACAATTCATGTAATGATAAAAAAATCTGTTTAAGTTTGTTAGCCAAAATGCTAAACTTGAAAACGCGAATATAACATAAACAATATAATAAGAGAAAACAATGATTGTAATACAATGCAGCAGTATAACAAATGTGTAAATACTGAACAGTAATAAACAAATGATAAAGAAAACTGAGGCTTGTACAAAATACAGTGTCCTTAAAACAGATTCGTCCCCTATGGTATGTGCTACGAGGAACAATGCATATGACTGTTTCTCAAGATACAACGGGTAAACCTTGTATACACCTATCACGAAGGCACTACACTGTTGAACTGAGGAAGTACCTGAATTGTATCATGATGTGGGCGAATCCCACGAACTGAACAGGAACAGTTGCAGAAAACATATTGTAAAGGAAACGAAGGAAGATGTGAATTGAGATGGTTGAAGGACTAAAGACTGTCTCTATTTATAGGCATTCGGCTTCCATATGGACAGTCACAGGCTGTCATCCAAAAATTCAAAGGTCAGCCAGATGAAGAACCAACAATCAGCCAGATGGAGCACCAACAGTCAGGTAGGTAGAAGGTCTGATCCAGAAGGATCCATTAAAAAATAATAAAATTATTTCGAAAATTAATGAAAGAAAATAGCAAAAGGTGACCAACACAAGGTAGGCAATTTTTTCCTTGATCGGTCTGACATTCGACGCACCCAGGTCGCGCTCGTATGCTTGCACACAAGTCAAGCCTTTTTCAGTGCAAATCGGGCTCTTGATTTGTACCCCCTGCGCAGGCGCGCGAGAGAGAGCTTATTGACCAATCATTTTCACACCTTTATAAAGTGTAACACAATATAAGCTCACACATGTCGTGTTTATTTTTATATGTGGTACACTCAGTTTACCCACTTAACCATCCACTTAACAAACCCAATTACTTGTCCAAATTTCATTCACATAAAAGCCCACAATAATTCTAAAGTCTAACACAAATTTCATAGTTTATACTTATGCGAAAAACTTTCCTTCCAGTAACACAGAGAATAGAATGGCCAAACATTAAATCGAAGTCGGGTTTTTGGTTGGGCGTGAGGGAGTGATGTTGCTTCCTATCTTACTTATTTCCAAGCCATAGCTCCCCCTTCACATGAGTCCATCCTGAAACGAGAACGACCTTGAAAATATCAAACCACATAATACTTGCGCGGGTCGGCAACCGGCTAAGTGACTTGTGACTGAGGTTTTTGTACGGGGAGAAAGGGAGCCAATAGAGATGAGGTCTTCAGTTGGAGAAGAGGGGAGAGAGATGGCGGAAGAGGCGAGACGGCGAGAGAGATGGAGGAAGAGGCGAGACGAGAATTGTTAATTGGATTTCAAAAATAATAATATTACATTTAATAATTAGAAAATAGAAATAAGTAAAAAAAAACTTGTGGGAGAGTTAAAATAAATTTTAGTTGTTGTCAGGTACTATTTCCAAAAAAACACACCTAGGGACTGGATTATAAGGGAGGCTGCAACGCGGATGTTGCAGCCTGCAGCTTCAGCATTAAATGACGTAGCTAGCATCCAATTTTGGACGCCCGCATCAGTCTTATGTATTGATACAATTTTTTTTATTTGTGTTTGTGCACGCACCCCCTAAATTAGCGAATGGCACGCACTCGCACGTCACGCATATTTAATTTTTTTAATGTAACTTTTTAAATAAAACATAAATAAATTTGAAATATGTTTTAATTTCAGAATCACTATGCGCAATGTCTTGGAATGTGATGTGATGGTATTTTCCTATGTTTAATTGAGTTAATTTGTGATGATTAGGTGTATTTTTATTGGCTAAATTCATGTTATAGTTTCTAATCATTATATGTGATTTGATATAGGAAAATAGAAGAAATGGAGCTAAAGATGGAAGGAAAGAGCCAGATAAGAGAAGAATTGCAAAGCAGCAATGATCGAAAAATCATATTTAATTTTAGAGAAATCAAAATCTGATCTTCACCATTTAGAACACTGTTCAAGATGTTTTAAAGCAGCTGTACAAATTTCAGCTCCATCCGACGGCTAGATCTCCAAATATGAATTTTTCAAAATCGCTGCTCGCTGGAAAAAAGTCGTGCTCGATCCTACCAACTCATAGGATCGAGCGCGAGAAAGAATTTGCAAACAGTAAGTTGGATATTTTTGCGCGCTCGATCCTACCAACTCACAAGATCGAGCGCACCGACTTTTTCGAGAAATCATTTTAAGTTAGGAAACTTATTTCTTTAGGACTCTAGTCATATTTAAGGGTGTTGATCTCATTTTTTGAGGGGATTATCAATCTTCTGGACGGCTGAACATGCAAGAAAACATCTGGCGGCTAGTTTTTATCTTCTCTGTTCTTAAATTTTAATCTTTCTAGTTTTTGTACTTGTTTAAGGAAGACGAAACCCTTGATTTTATTTACTTTGTGAGATTTTGATTTTTAGTGTTTAATTCAATTTGAGTATCAAGAGTTGTTCTGATTTATTTCATGTTTGTGTGTTTGATTATTAGATTGATCACCTGATAATTTTTTCGTACAATCTATCGCTAAATTAGAATTCAAATCCGTAATTGTTTGAATCATCTGATTTGTGAAGAAACTACGTTTAATATTTTCTGCTGTTGAATTTGTTAAATCGTAGGAACAACAATTGACTAGGCTAAATACATCTGCTGGTGCATGTGTTGTCTAGATTTATCAGTTTCACTCATTTGAATGCTACCGTGGATTTAAATCTAATCGCTGGTATTGGGTTAATTTATGGGATAAAGGTTAACTTAGAACGTTGGTGTCTAGTTAACTAAAATTAAGGTGAAACAGGAATTAAATTTCCAATGATGAATATTCAATGTGAATTAATTATTTTTACGGAATCAATGATCGAATGAATAATTTCAAGGGTGTAGTCGACCGATATCAAGGCTTGTTTTTAATTGATTTATCTATTTTAATTTAATCTTGCATGTTAATTGATTTAAATTCCAAAAACCCTTTTAATTATTTTCAGTATTTTTAAGAACACAAATAAATTTCATTTTTCTCGTGGGAACGATCCCTACTCTTGCTACTACATGTTTATTTAGTTAATCTGATTTGGATTAATTTGGGCGTGACACGACTAAGCGCTACCAAATTTTGGCGTCGTTACCGAGGAAGGCGTTTAATTTATTTGTGTTTTTGTTTTTATTTATTTTATTTTATTATTCCTCCTAGTGCTACTCTGGTTTGTTCGTGCGTGCAGGTGAATCTTTGGAAGAAGAAGAATTTTCATACGACCCAGAGATAGAAAGAACTTTACATAGGCGAAGGAGGATTCTGATGGTCTCAAATCGACAAGTATTCACAAGTTTTATCCAGCAACACGGGGAGCCATTCTACGTAGCATGGAAGAGATTCAATGTAACGCCCCAAAAATTTATTAACGAATTAATTGGCAATTAAAAATAATTATTGAGTTGGAAAAATAATTATTACTGCCAAATGAGTTATAGAGTGTATTTACAAAATACACGTGCCAATTAGTCAATGAGTTTGACTATTTCTGAATATCTGATAATTTTGGCATTTTGAGATAATTATTGAGATAATGGAATTAAAAATAAATATTTACGCCAGATAATTTAATTTGGAGAAAATAATCAGTTTGGGTCACTGGTCAAAGCCTAAAATTGACTCAATTTATTTATTGGGAATTAACTGGTCTAGTTGCCAGGTCAAAGTTTGCTATTTCAGATAATTGTAAAAATGTGTTAAATTACATATTGGTGTAAAATAACACAAGAGCATTGAAATGGATCAGACCGGGTCATTTTAGGACCAAATTTTATAATATTAAGTGGTACACTCTCTCTCACGCACTAAACACCTAAAACACACACTAAAACCCTAACCCCATTCACGTCCCGCCGTCGCCGACCGCCGCTCGCCGCCTTTCGTCGTCGATTGAGCATGCCATCTTGTAGCTCTCGTCAAGGCGATCACAACCATACCAAGAATCGTGAGTTTTGGTGTCCGATTTGGGGAGCACGATGTCGAGAAAGGGGCGACACTATTCATCATCTTCCTCGCGCGAATCATTGGATTTCATGTCGATTCTTGATGTTTTGTGTTGTTAAAATGTTCTAGGATGTGTGTAGATTATTTCCCAAGCTTATTACATCATTTTCAGTCGGAAATGGCATGGATCAGAGCTTAGAGCTCGCCGCCGCCTGTAAATCGCCGATTCCGGCCGCCTCGGTGGTCCTCTTCGGTCGGGGCTTATTCCATTAGAATCTTTTCGTCGAGTTCTACAAGCCTGCAAAATTTCAAAAATTTTGGAGAAGTTTTGACATCGCCGCCGTCACGCCGCCCTCTTCTCCGGCGAGTCTCCGGCCGTCGACATGCTAACCATTTTCGATCGTCTCAACGTGATAGATCCGAATATCCAAGTTTCGAGTCGAGATTCGAAATCGTTAAGCGGTGAGAGCGCAATAAAGTTTGGTAATTTTTTGTCAAAGTTTGACCAGAGTTGACCAAGGTTGACTTTTGACAATTGTGTGATTTTTCGTAGATCGGAAGCCCGTTGAGGATAATTAGAGGCAGAAATCAGCAGATTAGGAATTTGATCCAGAATTGGATAATTATGAGATTTCCGAGTCTAGATATGCGCAACCGCAACTGTATAGGTTTTTCGTGCGTTTTAAATGCAAAGGCATGTTATACTCTTCCTTGCTCACACCGTTTAGATCAGTATATTCACTGTTTTGGTTATTAAATTGTGTTGTTGCATTTGTATGTGGATATGACAGCTCAAATTTTAACTCATGCATTATTCACGTTTTTATGTATTGTGGATGATTTTTCAGCCATGGCTAGGTCTTAGTTGTTGTTCAATGGTTGATGGTTGGATTAGGTCCTTTTGGGTGTTGGTTTAAGATGTATTGAACTAGTTTCGGCTAGGTGAACAGTTGGATGGTTGTAAGGGTGGTCTATCTAGCGGGCAGCTCACACAGGGCTCGGACGAGTGGGTTGTCCGGGTCGGGTAAAGTGTATTAGAGTCATATGTTATGGTTTGGTTCCGGATTATTTTATTTTGGGCCGGGTAATTTATTTAGGAGTCCAAGTGTTTGGTTTATTCATTGGGTCAATTTTGTTATTGGGCCTAAGATGTTTATTTGACTTAATTTATTTATTGAATCTAAGATGTTTATTGGGCTTGAGTTGTTTATTTGAGCTAAAATGTTATTTGGGCTTGGATGAATTGATTTAGCTATTGAGTCAAGCTTATTGGACTTAAGATAGTTATTGGGGGCTTAATTTATTAATTGGGCTAAATTCGTTAATGAGCCTAAGTTGTTTAATTTATTTGGTTGAGCTAAATTCTAAGTCAGGCTTAGTACTATTGGGCCAATCTAAGTTTGATCTGGGTCATTTTAAGTGTGATGGAGCTAGTCTAAGTATTTTTGGGTCAGTATAAATGTTAACGAGCCAGTCTAAGTTTATGGGATTTAGTTAAGGGACAACAACTCGAACTAGCCAGTGGCAAACAAAATAATCCGTAAATATATATTTAATAGATGTATATGTATATTTTGATATAAATATGATTTTTATGAAAAATAAATTAAATATATATTTACGGGCAAAATTTTAAGAAAATGATATTTCTAAGTTAATGATTCATGCATGTATTTTATGATGAGATAACGGGCATGTAAAGAAAATATTTTTGGAAAGTTGAAGTGATTTGTGACAAACACGGGACTGGAGGTCGGGATACCGGGCCCGATGACCTTTCCACTTATGATTATGAGCCTATGGATCCCCAAAGGTTGGGTGAAGTGGCATAGGGCGTTAGGGGTACACCCCACAGGCCGCCACCACGTACGATGGATTTAGATTGATCAATCGAATTAGGTTACACTTCACTTATATGACCCACAGAAAATGATTTTTATGTTTATAACATGCCAATACTTATGTAATGTATTATGTTACGTATTATGTTATGATTTAGATTACGACGCAATTTGTGCATACAATTTTACGATCATGCATGCATTAGAATCCTCAGGTTATTTTTATATACGTTATGTGCTTGCATGTGGTTTTATTTAGTAGTACTCGTTATTAAAGGTAGAGCATGCTGGGCCTTTAGGCACACTAGATCTAAATGATGTGCAGGTGAGTTTTATGTTATTCAGGAGGTTGTGGTCCCGATTGGTGGTGAAGACCTCTGTGCATCCGTGGCGAGCTAGCACACCCGTGACCTTCGCCAGCTCATGTTTCAGTTGATATAGTTTATGATGAGATATTTTATGTATTGAGCTATTTTCCGCACATGTTTACTATTTTTCATTAGTTTGCATGCTTTTGAGATTATAGTTGTTTGCATGGATTTTAACTTGTTCGAGTTTTTAAACTTTTAAGATGAAATCACTTTTTATTATGTATTAAATTTTATGAAAATCTATTTTAAGTATAGATGCATATATGTATGGGCATATACGTAATATTTTTAAAAAAATCCTTCGAGTCTGGTTCGTTTCATTCAATGATTTAGCAACCATCTTCCGGTAGCATGATTTTTCTAATTATTCTATCCTTACATATTTTATTAATGGTTTGGATGCAGTGACAAGAAGATGGGTAATTGATGGAGCTTTCACAACCGGTATATCAATATTTTGCCGAGATGCTGATACCATGAGACACCTGTTGGATGATATGGCAGAGTTTGACTATTACCGATATTCACAATCTCAATACCCGAATTTTACATACCAAACATTTGAGCTTCAAAAGGAGGAGGGAAGTTGTTCAAATTTGATCTTACATCCGCTAGAGGATATAATGAGAAATCTTGTGGCATCGACTGAGACAGCTATAGAAGATCTAAAATATTCTAAATGTCACCTTGTGGAGCACATGGAGAATATCAAGAGATCAATTCCCCAGGAACACCAAGAACAAGAAGTGAAGCTAGATACTCAAGCAGTGACCAACCCGATTTGGTTCGATGATGATGACTCAGAGAACCAAGATTGGGAGTGCGAATCAAATCATGCTGAAGATTTAGGGGCGTTTGAGTCTTTTCTTCTTATTGAACCGCAGTCGGAATATGTTATGGAAGAAATAGGGTATGATGAAAATATATTTCCACTCGAGTTTGAGGATGACGGAATTCAAGAGTCTATCGATTTGAGCTCATTGATAGTATTAGCATACACACATCCTCAAGATCTTCCCTTCCATCAGTACCAGTTTCAAAAGATGTTGGCTTCCAAGAGCCCACCGAGACGTTCTCTTCCCATGTTTACCAGCCGCTATGGAGTGTTGTTGAGGTGATGAGCTTAATCTGTATATATATGGCCAAGCTTGAGGGCACATGGAACAAAGACCCATTTGTGGTGTTATATGACACTTATTTTGGGCGCCAGCTGCTCTTTGAGGAGTGCTTCTGAGGGTCAAAATGAAGACTAGAAATCAAGCGCTGCTTGGAAGGCAACCCAAGGGGAGTATTTACTTTCATTTTCAGTTTTTATTTTTATTTTTATTTTGCATTTTTTCTTACATTGGGGACAATGTAAGATTTTAAGTATGGGGGAGAGGACGTAGCCAGTCATTGAGAGAATATAGCCGTTTTTATGAGAAAAACAAAAATTTTAGAGCTCATATTTTGTGATGAATTTGACTGTTGAAAATCACTAGCTCATGATGATATCTAATTGATGACGTGCATGCTTTTGAAAATAGATGATTTGCTAACCTTGGAACACTTTGATATCCAATGCAAATTAGACTTTGATATGGTTCTTGAATATTCTTTAGCACGCATAAGTCATGGCTTGTGAATTGTATATGACATAGTGAAGGTCGTGTGAGCCTTGTAATAGTCTTAGGAAGTCGCTAGCCTATCAAGCTCCCTTTTGAGCTTAATCAAAAAAAGAAAAAGAAAAAAAGTAAAGAATGGAGTTAGTAAGGTGAGGGGAGGGGAGGCATTGGAATGAGGATTGAAATTCTAGTCCTATATATTTCAAGAGCTAAATATGGAGGAGAATGTACGGAGTTGAGGATAACCGGGTGCAATTACTCGGACAAGTGAAAAGACTATAAAACTTCTCAATGGTTAATTTGATTTGTTGGTGTACAACTTGAGCTATTGTGGGGTTTTACATTGAATGGATCTGTGAAGTGTGCATGACACTGGCTAATGGCCAAACACACACACATTCGGGGATATATCTGTAGTTGAAATGTCTGGATATTGAACTTGTTCCGTTGTTAGCATTTTAAAGCCTTTAACGCCTTTCTTGATCATGCATTGAGTTTATTCCTGAGGCACAAATGTGAAGATCATGGTTATTTTTGTTATGGATTATGACTTCGAGCTTATTTTTGGTTTTGTGTTACTCGAGGGCGAGCAAGGATTAAGTAGGGGGAGTTTGATGTGATGGTATTTTCCTATGTTTGAATGAGTTAATTTGTGATGATTAGGTGTATTTTTATTGGCTAAATTCATGTTATAGTTTCTAATCATTATATGTGATTTGATATAGGAAAAGAGAAGAAATGGAGCTAAAGATGGAAGGAAAGAGCCAGATAAGAGAATAATTACAAAGCAGCAATGATCAAAAAATTATATTTAATTTTAGAGAAGTCCAAATCAAATCTTCACTGTTAAAAATAAATTTCAAGATGTTTTAAAGCAGCTTTCCAAATTTTAGCTCAATCCGACGGCTAGATCTCCGGATATAAAATTTTCAAAATCGCTGCTTGCTGGAAAAAAGTCGTGCTCGATCCTACCAACTCACAGGATCGAGCGCGAGAAAGAATTTGCAAACAGTAAGTTGGATATTTTTGCGCGCTCGATCCTACCAACTCACAGTATTGAGCACACCGACTTTTCCAAGAAATCCTTTTAAGTTAGGAAACTTATTTCTTTAGGACTCTAGTCATATTTAAGGGTTTTGATCTCGTTTTTTGAGGGGATTATCAATTTTATGAACGGCTGAACACACAAGAAAACATCTGGCGGCTAGGTTCTATCTTCTCTGTTCTTAGATTTTAATCTTTCTAGTTTTTGTACTTGGTTAAGGAAGACGAACCCTTGATTTTATTTACTTTGTGAGATTTTGATTTTTAGTGTTTAATTCAATTTGAGTATCAAGAGTTGTTCTGATTTATTTCATGCTTGTGTGTTTGGTTATTAGATTGATCACCTGATAATTCTTTCGTACAATCTATCGCTAAATTAGAATTCAAATCCGTAATTGTTTGAATCATCTTATTTGTGAAGCAACTACGTTTAATATTTTCTGCTGTTGAATTTGTTAAATCGTATGAACAACAATTGACTAGACTAAATACATCCGTTGGTGCATGTGTTGTCTAGATTCATCAGTTTCACTCATTTGAATGCTACCGTGGATTTAAATCTAATCGCTGGTATTGGGTTAATTTATGGGGTAAGGGTTAACTTAGAACGCTGGTGTCTAGTTAACTAAAATTAAGGTGAAACAGAAATTAAATTTCCAATGATGAATATTCAATGTGAATTAATTATTTTTAGGGAATCAATGATCGAATGAATAATTTCAAGGGTGTAGTCGATCGATACCAAGGCTTGTTTTAATTGATTTCTCTAGTTTAATTTAATCTCGCATGTTAATTGATTTAAATTCCAAAAACACTTTTAATTATTTTCTGTATTTTTAAGAACACCAATAAATTTCACTTTTCTCGTGGGAACGATCCCTACTCTCGCCTACTACATGTTTATTTAGTTAGAATGTGTACATGATAAGATTAGATAAGATACATAATTTAAAAATTAATTTAATTTTATTTTAAAAATAAAAAATAATAATAAAATCAGTTATAAATGAGGCATGAATCTGATTTCAATAACCATTCCAATTTTTTCTTTGAAACACCTTCGTTCATTTTATTGTATAAATCAAATGACTGATCAATTCACTGGTTCATTCAACAATTATTTAGTTTCTCTAAATACAGAAGAAAATTCAAACTCTCAAAATTCACAATCTCTTTCTCGTCTCAATCCTCGTCCTTCTGAATTTCCTTACCCATCTTATTTCCACAAAATATTCCCACTGATTTGCATGTTGTTCCAAATTTTCACAAAATATTCTCACTGGTTCGAATGTTGTTCCTAATTTTCCACAAAATATTCCCACTGGTTCGACTGTTGTTCCTAACCCTCAATTTTATCACTCAATGTTCCCAATCGATTATTATACTCCAAGAGGTGGCCCTTATATGATGTCACACCATTATCACGTATTCCCTCATCCATCATCATGAAACGTATCACCAAGTGAATCTCAAAACTTCGGTTTCGGAGGATCTGGATCCAACAGAGAGCCAACAACACCAATTTCAAGGTTCGGTTCTAAAATTCCACCACATTTGACGCAGCTCGGGATAGAAAATATCAACCTCTATCATGATGATACGGGTGCAAAAGAAAAGAATGTTCCTCGTAATAAAGTTCAGGTGATGTGGTCAACTGAGGAAGATAAATATCTTGCAAGAGATTGAGGTGCTACTACCAACGACCCAAAAGTTGACAACGCACAAAAAGTAAGTATTTCTAGCAAAGTACCGCCACATACTATAACGACAATCGACCCGTGAGAACACCAATGATAGAATGTAATACGATAAAATCATATTATTATCGTGTTATGCCTGATGTTGATAAGTTTTCGGGATGGTACAACAATTTGCTCAACAATCGGACTAGTGGTCAAAGTGACGCTGATGTTTTAGCTGTTGCACATGATATGTGGAAAACGTCAAACAAGAATAAGGCATTCAAATAAGAACATGTGTGGAATATTGTAATGGAGTAAGAGAAATGGGCTCCCTAATCACTTGGGCATCATGCTAACCAGGGGTGCAAACAAACCGAATCGAGCCGAATAATGGTAAAATTTTAAGGCTCGAATTCGGCTCGATAAGAGTATATTCTATTCGAGTTTGATTCGAAGCTCGATAATTTCAAATATTTTGGCTTGAGCTCAGCTCGAAATGAAGTTTTAGTTCGAGTTCGATTTGGTTCGAAACATTCGAACCTATTCATGAACTATTGCTCGGATATTATGGTTCGGAAAGCTCGAAATGTTCGAAAATATTTTAAATGTATAAATATTTATTATATAATTATATTATATTAATTAAATATTAAGGCTCGCGAACTATTCACGAAATATCGAACAGAATAATTTTGGCTCGAGCTCGGCTCGAAAAAAAAAGTTCAAACATATTCGAATTCGGCTCAAGTTCGATAAGTTTGATTACAAATCAAATATTTGTCGAGCGAGCTCGTAAAGCTCACGAACCGACTCGGTTCGTTTGCACCCCTAACGCTAACAAGAAGTCGAGAACATCCAAGTCAGAGGCACATACATCTTCAATAAATCTCGATAATGATGATGCATTTGAAATTCGAGCATGTCCAATAGGACAAGAGAAGGCAAAAAAGCATAAAGCCAAGGTCAAGGAAGACTGATATTTCTCACTGAAATTGTAAAAAAATGCAGGAATATCAAAGAGAAAAATTTGTGATAAAGGAAGCCGAGATAAGAAATAAGGAAGCTGAGAGATAAAGAACAAGGAAAGCTGAAATTAAGCAGAAGGACGCCGAGATGCAACAAAAGCACTGGAATTAGAACAAAAAGATTATGAAATACTTACGAAAGATACCAGTGATATGACGGAGACCCAGCTTCATTGGCATATGAAAATAGTTGAAGCAATTGCAAAGAGAAGTGGCATTCAGTAGATGTATCAATTGTGTGTTTATTTTCATATGTTATTTATGTTTGTGTTTGTTGTTTGTGTACATTTATGTTTTTAAATTTTATGTCGGTCTTTGTCGATTGTGTACGAATGCGATTAATTATATTGTTCTTTATTTTCAACTAGTAATATATTAGGTTGTGTTTTATTTTGTTGCATCATTGCAATGATTTAATTCAAAAAAATTTAATTAATTATAAAGTAAAAATAAAATAACCATAAAAATTATTTAGATAAAAAAAAATCAGTTCAGTGCAACGAATAGTATAACATTGTTTTTGTGTAACAGATAGTATATCGTTGAATTACGTGCAACAAATATTATTAAACTGAATTGCGTGCAACAGATATTTCAAAATTTAAATTTTTACTCTATAAATATGGTGTGAAATTTCTTTCATTCAATATTTTCAAATTTTCAACACTTATAATAAAAATTTCTGAAGATCCACGTCGTGCTACAAAACATCTCATTTGTGAGTTTTGGTGAAATGAGATGTCGGAAGATGCTGAAGATGATGTAGATCGAATGATGATTCGCTGCTTAAAGTGGAAGAGCATAGACTTCAAACTGTTAGTGTAATATTAATGTACCTAGATTATTTAGACGTATCCTCTATGTAATTAGGATTATTCTCTCTGATTTTCTTTCCTGTTTAGATAGTTACATTGGTACATATATATAGATGTATATCTTCTGTACAAAACATTCATTCAATTTCAATGAAGTGTTTTGCATCAAACATGGTATCAAAGCCCTGTCAATAATTTTTTTTCCTCCCTTTTCATTCTGACACTTTCTTGTTTCTGTTTCTGTTTCTTTGTCTGTACTCTTGGGTATTCCCGTGAAATCTACTTCTGCAGTGGTTTCCTCTTAGTTTTCTTCTTCCGATTAATTCTTGGCACTATCTAGTCCATCATTTGGATTGTCTAGTATGGAAAAATCTGACATCTCTCGACCTATTGCTACTACTCTAGATGGCTCCAACTACCCTTTGTGGTCTTAGCAAATGAAAAGTTTTTTAATTGGGCGCAAACTTTGCCGCATTTTTACTGGTAATCTTCTCAAACCAGTCCAATAAGAAAAGAAAGCCAACCAAGTCATACTGAACAACTTGAGGATTGGGATAGCAAAAATCATCAGATAATTACCTGGTTTTGTAACACCTCTACTCCATACATTCATATTCAATTTGCGAATTTTGACAGTGCCAAATAAATTTGGGATCTTATGTCCACAAGATACAAAAATTCCGATCTTGCACATTATTATCAGTTGCTCACTAGTCTTAACAGTCTTAAACAAGACTCTGGCCAATCCGTTATTGATTTTCTTGCCATCATTCAACCCATATGGAATCAATTAGCCAATGATGATATCAGTGATGATCATCTCCATCTCATTCAAGTTCTTATGGCTCTTCGTCCCGAATATGAATCTGTTCGTGTAGCCTTGTTACATCGTGATCCCTTGACAACTTTAGATGCTGCAATTAAAGAAATCCTGTTCGAGGAAACACGTCTTGGTTTGCATAAGACTTCTCCATCAGAAGTTGCTCTTGTTGTCACTTGAAGACAATCTGTATCTGACTCCCTCTGTAAGAATTATCGTCAATCTACACACGTGTTTGCTAATTGTCCAATTATTGAGTGCATATATTGCCATAAGCATGGTCACATTTTGTCCAATTGTCCAACTCGGCTATCTCGAGGAGCTCCCATAAAATCCAAGTCATCATTTCCACCAGGTTTCTCATATATTGCTGCTATCATTACTCCCTATCATGAGCTCTCTTCATCTCTTACTGTCAGTGATCTAGAAGCTCTCCTCAAACAGGTGATATCCTCCAACTCTTCCCCCTCCACTGCCTTAGCTGCCACATCAGGTGATTCTTGGCTCCTTGAATCTGCTTGTTGTAATCATATGACTTCTCAGCTTTCTCTCTTCTTTAATACCACCCCTGCTCCATTTCTTTCCCCTATACAAACTGCTGATGGTAATCATATGTCCATTACTCACACGGGAACGGTCTCTACACGTAACTTCACTCTTTCTAATACATATTGTGTACCAAATCTCTCTTTAAAATTGGCTTCTGTTGGACAATTATGTGATCTTGGTATTACTGTCCTTTTCTCTCCACAGGGTTGTCAGGTTCAGGATCCTCAAACGGGCCAGATTCTTGGAAAGGGGAGAAAGGTGGGACGATTATTTGAGCTCACATCTCTTCAAACTTCTTCTGGTTCCAAATCTATTTCTGCCTCTACCACCATTCCTTTAATGTACCAGTGGCACCTTCGTCTTGGTCATGCATCTGCTAGTAAAATCAGACCTTTAGCTTCCAATGGATCTTTAGGGTTGTCTAAATTTGAACATTTTGATTCTTTACATTGTTCGCAAGCAAAACAACCTGCTTTATCTTTTAATAATAATCCCTCTATATGTGATACAACTTTTGGATTAATTCACTCCGGTATTTGGGACCTTCTCCTACTACCACTGTGAATGGATATAGATATTTTGTTTTATTCATTGATGACTATTCTAGATTCACATGGATATATTTTCTCAAAACTCGATCTGAATTATCACAAATCTATGTTGATTTTTCCACTATGATTAAGAATCAATTCTCATGCACCATCAAAATTCTACGTACTGATAATGCAATGGAATACCAAGATTCGATTCTTCTCTAGTTTCTCAAAAAGGAGGGCACCATTGCCCAGCGATCTTGTCCTCATACATCCCAACAAAATGGTCGTGCAGAACGCAAACATCGGCATATCTTAGATTCGGTTCGTGCCCAGATTTTGTCTGCTTATTGTCCAGAAAATTTTTGGGGTGAGGCTGCACTCAACTCTGTTTTTATCATTAATCGTCTTCCCACACCTATACTTCATAATATTTCTACTTTTGAATGCCTATACAATACATCACTTGATTATTCCAATCTCAAAACTTTTGGTTGTGCTTGTTTTGTTCTTCTTAACCCTCATGAACATACCAAACTTGAACCTCATGCCCGTCTCTATTGTTTTCTTGGTTATGGTGTCTAACATAAGGGTTATTGTTGTTGGGATCCTATTTCTGGTCGGTTAAGAATTTCTCGCCATGTCACCTTTTGGGAACATACCATGTTCTCTACTCTTTCTAAATTTCACACCTCATTTTCCAATTCAAATCCATTCTTTACTGACCCTTCAATAGAGTTGTTTCCTTCCTCTATTACAGAATCTGCCCCTGTTGATGATCCTGGTCCTCGCCCTCGTCGCTCCAATCGGGTATGATATCCCCCTACTTACCTTAAAGATTATCACTGTTTTTTCGTTATATCTTATTGCATGAACCTCGTTCTTATCATGAAGCTAGTACTAACCCTCTCTAGCAGCAATCAATGTCTGAGGAACTCCGAGCTTTAGAGACAACACATTCTTGGGATTTGGTGGATCTTCCTCAAGGAAAATCACTCATCGGGTGTAAGTGGATATGTAATATTAAAACTCCCTTCGATGGTTCCGTGGAGCATTATAAAGCCCGATTGGTTGCTAGGGGTTTTACTCAGGAATATGGTATTGATTATGAAGAAACATTTGCTCATGTTGCTCGTTTATCCTCTGTTCGTAGTCTTTTAGCTTTAGCTGCCGTTAAGCGCTGGCCAATTCTCCAGATGGATGTTAAAAATGATTTCCTCAATGGTGATTTGGATGAGGAAGTGTATATGAAGCCTGTAGTGACCCTGCAAGGAATCACCTATTAACTGGCAACTAATAGCATGCATTAAACTTAATACAGCAAAATACTTAACAGAGTAAAACGTGCGGAAACATAATCCATAAATTACATATCAGCTTAGTAAAATATATCCAGACTTAATACTGTAGTGATACAACCATATCGAAAAACTTAAAAGTAAACATTATACAGCTATATCGAATCCTGCTGTATAATAAACTCCTCAAGGCTCCTAATCCCTAGTCCTGCCTTGAACTACCAGCTCCGTCCATCCTGCGAACTACCCCGTGGAATAGGGTGTCCAAGATAACAACTAGGACGTGAGCGCTAACACCCAGTACATAAACATGAGTAAACATATGTATATAATGCATGCAACATGATGACTGGTAAAAGGTCATCTGAAAAGTCATGCTCAGTACCGGTGCCACATGAGTGCTGCCACCGCACGGATCAACCTCTTGGTGCAACCACACTCGTCTAGTACACCAGAGTAGTCAGACATACATGTCCCCGCCGTCGCGGTAATCTCAGTGACAGACTATCGAGTATAGAGCTGAGCGGCTCTATAATCAGGTATAACAAGGTATAGGCTCAACGTATATATGCACATGACATATGAATATGGAAAATGGTAAATCATATATCATGCCATATAATAATGCCAAATAAATGCAACATATAAACATGTATACTCGCTGGCAATCTCAGTCAATGTGCACGTACCTCTAAGCTAGTTCAAGTATAGTAGATCCTAGGTTCCAAGCCTATATTCAAAAGTTCACCGTATCACTACATAAGTTCTATAAGCCTTAACTAAGTTAATAAGTACTCCCAAAACTTAAATAGATTCCCGGACCATACCTTCGTCCGTAGATAGCCTTTTGGAGTCGTTGGTCCCGGATGTCTATAACCACACCTTGGTTATTCCAGAACCTCGATTATAACCGATAGGGCCCTCAAGTGTATAACTCAAAAATGAAAATCCAATTCTTGATTCTGAAGTCCGATTAAACCCCGAAATTGGTTAATTACCAATCCTAAATCATGTTTAACATATTATTATCTTAAAATGGAATTTGGGTTTACTACAAAGCCTCCTCCCGGATACGATTACCCCCCACAGAAAGTTTGTCTTCTCCGTCGAGCTTTGTATGGCCTTAAACAAGCTCCCCGCGCTTGGTTTGCAAAATTCAGCTCTACCATTACACGATTTGGTTTTACCTCAAGTTCTCATGATTCTGATTTATTTCTTCGTCGGACAAACAAGGGTATTGTTCTTTTGTTATTACGTGGATGATATGATCATTACAGGTGATGATCATCTCGCTATTTCGGACTTGCAAAACTATCTCAGTCAACATTTTGAGATGAAAGACTTAGGGCCGCTAAGTTACTTTCTTGGTCTTGAAATATCTTCTACTTCTGATAGTTATTATTTTTCTCAAGCCAAGTATGCTTCTAATTTACTTTCGAGATCTGGACTCACTGATTTGAATTAGAGCCGTCAATTTGGGTTAGGCCCGTCGGGTCGGCCCGGCCCGTCACACAATTTAACTGGGTTGGGTTGACATTTTTTCAACCCAACAAAAGGTGGGCCTAGATGGGCCAACCCGCCAAGGACCGCGACCCACGCGGGTTGGCCCGCGGGCCTGGAGGATTATTAATTTATTTTTATTTTTATTATGATATATGTATTTTTTTAATAAAAGTTATGAATTTTTTTTTGTATTAATTACTTTATATAAAATTTACACACATGAAATCAATAATTTAAATTTTTATTAATATATTTTTATTAATATTTATTTATGAAATGATATTTATAATTAATTATAATTTTTTTTATTTATTTTTATTTGTCGTTAGCCAACCCGCGGGCCGGCCCGCCTAACCCGCAACCCACCTTGGGTTGGGTTGGGTTGAGGATTTTCGGCCCGCCAGAATGATGGGTCGGCCCGCCATCGACCAGCCAAAAGGTGGGTTTTTGGTGGGCCGGCCCGGCCCACCATGGGTTGGCCCCATTTGACAGCTCTAATTCGAATACTGCCTCTACACCATTGGATACCAATGTTAAGCTAACTCCTTTTGATGGAACACCTCTAGCAGATCCTACTCTGTATCGGCAACTTGTTGGGAGTCTAGTTTATCTCACAGTGACTCGTCCTGATATTGCCTATGATGTACACATTGTTAGTCAGTTTATGGCTGTCCCTCGGACATCTCACTTTACTGTTGTTCTTCGCATTCTTCGATATGTTAAAGGCACTCTTCTGCATGGCCTTCATTTCTCAGCTCATTCCTCTTTAATCTTGAGTGGCTATACTGATGCCGACTGGGCTGGTGATCCCACTGATCGTCGTTCCACCACTGGTTACTGCTTCTTCTTGGGTGACTCACTCATTTCATGGCGGAGTAAGAAAAAAAAGTCACCTCTCGCTCTAGTACTGAATTCGAGTATCGTGCACTAGCCGGTGCTACCTCTGAATTACTTTGGCTTCGTTGGTTACTTGAAGATATGGGTGTTACACACTCCACTACTACCGTTCTACATTGTGACAATCGCAGTGCCATTCAAATTGCCCATATTGATGTTTTTCATGAGCGCACCAAAAATATTGAAAATGATTGTCATTTTGTTCGTCAACATCTACAACGTGGAACTTTACAACTTCTCCCTATTGCTTCCATGGATCAGACAGCTGACATTTTTACTAAAGAGCATCTCCCTGGCCGATTCACCGTTCTGCTTGGCAAACTCAAGTTGATTTCCAATATCCCACCTTGAGTTTGAGGGGGGGGGGGGGGTTAGTGTAATATTAATGTACCTAGATTATTTAGATGTATCTTTTATGTAATTAGGATTATTCTCTTTGATTCTCTTTTCTTTTTAGATAGTTACGTTGGTACATATATATATATATATGTATATATTCTGTACAAAACATTCATTCAATTTCAATGAAGTGTTTTACATCAAACACAAAAAATCCAAAGGAATGCACGATCTAGAAATTCAAGGAGATATGTGAATCGGGATCGTGAAGACGGTCATTCTCGCCTTGTCAAAGATTATTTCTCCCACGATGAAGTATTTTGGAGGCGATTTCGAATGCGCAGAGAGTTATTCTTTTGCATATTCGATGCTCTTACAAATCATTCGGACTATTTTCGATGGAGGAGAGACATTGTAGGAAGACAAAGTTTGTTGCCACTTCAAAAATGCACAGCGGCTATTCGTCAATTGTCATATGCAGGCCTAGACGACTCTCTCGATGAGTACATACGGATGGGTGAAAGAACTACATTGGACTATTTGATCAACTTCTGTCAATGCGTGATTGATGTGTTTAGGGCATGATATTTGAGAAGACCCAATGATGCAGACACTCAACGATTACTTCAAATGCATGAAGAGAAGCACGGCTTCCCTGGAATGTTGGGCAGCCTTGATTGCCTGCATTGAGAGTGAAGAAATTGCCCCGTAGCTTGGAAATGACAATATACTAGAGGTTATTATGGTGTCCCAACGATAATTCTCGAAGCGGTTGCATCTACAGACTTGTGGATATGACATGCTTTTTTTGGTGTTGCAGGATCACGTAATGATATAAATGTTCTTAACGAATCACCGCCATTCAATGTCGTCCTACAAGAAAATGCTCCGAATGTTCATTTCACAGTGAACGAAACATCTTATAAAAATGGATATTATCTTACAGATGGAATCTATCCAGAATGGGCTGCTTTCGTCAAGATATTTTCATGCCCCGAGGATCCCAAGAGGAAGAAAATTCAAGAAGAGACAAGAGTCTGCAAGGAAGGACGTTGAGCGAGAATTTGGAGTGCTCCAAGCTCGTTGGGCAATAGTTAAAGGTCCTGCACGATCTTATTACAAGAATGATTTAAGGAATAACATGTACACATGTATTATTTTTCACAACATGATTATTGAGGATGAGGGAGATGAATCAGTCAACTGGTAGGATGAAGACTCTCCTCCACCAGCACGAATTGTCATGAGATCTACCCAAGAATTCCGAGAGTACTTCCAGAATTATAGCGAGCTACGTGACAGAGATGCACATCACGAACTTCGAGCCGACTTGGTCGAACACATATGGGCACAGTACGGAGACAATTAGTGAGGAACAACTTTATCATTCAATATTTCGGTTGTACATTTATGTTTTTTAAATTTATCTTGGTCTTTGTCACTTGTGCACGTTTATGTTTTTTAAATTTTAATTTATGTTGGTTTTTATTTGTTGTGTTCGATTGCGATTCATGAATTGAAGCTCTGTTATTAATTATGAATATTTTAATTATATAATTTTTTATTAAATATTTATATTATAACACTTTGTAATTTAATATATTATTTAGAACTATATATTAATAAAACAAAAATATAAAATTTAATAAATCTATTTCTGATATGGACTTATTTATTTAATACATTCATGAATTTTTTAATAGTAATTAAATTTTAATTAAAGATTATTTAAATAAATAAAAATATTAAAAAATAATTAATAAAATTATTTTACGTTAGTAAATTTTGATTAAAGATTAATTAATTACATAAAAATATTAAAAATTAATTTATAAAATTATCTTACGTATTTAACATTATTTAAGATAATTTTTTTATTATATTATAAAAATTAAAATTAAAATATAGATATTTAATAAGAATTGTATAAAAATGATTAGTGAGACCCATGAAAAAGTTATTTTTTAGGTTTAAAATTGTGGAAAAAATTTATAAAAGTTTTGTTTTTTAAAATTTTGAGGTGACAATTACGAATCATAGTAGGTCCCGTGCTCAAATTGGATGTACAAGATTGCCGCATCCTAATGAATAAATTGACAAAGTTTTTTTTCTCAAATTTACCCTTCAAAATATTGATAACGGCGAGTGGTAAGCACAGAAATGGGGAGGGAACCAAAAATAATTCAAAACAAGTTGAAAAGACAGCACAGTGCTCTTTTCATTAATTAATTTAATTGGATGCCTAGTCCCATCACACTGCTCTCCTCCGCCGAAGGAAATTGGGGGAGAAAAATCGAAGAACTAGAGATCATCCGAACCAGGTTGAACTTCTTAATTGTCTTGCTTGTGAATGCTGATTATTTTTTACCCTTTTTTATCTTAGTTTCGATTCTCTTCTTTTGTATCTGTAGACTATATTAAATTTTTTTCGGTTAAGCATAGAAGTTGCATTTGAAGAGGATGACAAAGTTCGCTGCTTCTAGTCAAATGTTTTCGTCGAATTCTCTTCAGCTTGGTGGTGGATCCGGAGGTGGTGGTGGTGGTGGTGGTGGTGGTGGTGGTGGTGGTTCAAAGATTTCAACTTCCACTTTGAAGCGGAAAACTCCCTCAGAGTTGCGGGTAATATTTTATGCAATGTAGACTGCACATACAAGGGTGAAATGAAAGAATGATGTATATGAAGTTTGATTTGCTGAATGGAATCGGCATTAACAAGATGTTATGTGTAACAGAGTAAACACTTTTACTAATTATGCCTTTTTCCCCTTTCTGGTAGGGAGAGCTACTGAAGAGAAAGAATATAGTGGAGCTTGTCGATGAAAATCCAGCTCCAGTTCTTTGTTCCATGAGGTAAATTTTCTTTCAAAGGTATGATAGCTTTCTGTTGATTTTTTTGCATAAGTATTGAATTCCTTGTTACTGTAGAAACGCAGATGGAGAGCATTTTGGGTCTAAGAAATCTGACTCATTTAAAGCACCTAGATACGTTGACACACGGATGGATGAACTGTTTCCAGTCACTAAAAACAATACCATCCTCAAGCTGCTTTCCAGAAACAAAAATCCTAAGGTTACTTTGGCTATACCCCTTTTCACTTGCATTACGGACTCATCATTACTTACATAATATACATTACCACTGGCAGGAAACTGTTTGTAACGAGTATGTTGACAGCCTGAAGGCTTCTGTTGAGCCCATGGATTTGAATGGCAACCATCATACTCAAAACTCAAGGTACTTCTTGTTTTGACTTAGCAGTATTGGTTGGACAACGCCATTACTTTTATGATTAATATATATATATTCTCTGTTTCCTCGAAGTGTGGATGATACTGTTGCTTCAGGAAGTAGCAAAAACCACTCAAATCAAGCTAGCAACACAAGCAAAAATTGTAACAAAATTACTTTTCAGAGCGTTCGAGAGCTTTCATTGGGTGGTGATAAGTTAAATCGCTCTTCATTTGTTGATATGGTAACATTTTACCATGAAGTTCTACGTGAAATAGATGTGGAGCATTTTCAATCAAAAAATGTTGTTAATCTTTTTCATGTACAGGATAAAGCTTTAAAGGGGTTAGTTTCATCTGAACCTCATGGTCTGTCAGCTCAACTAGTTGATTCAGTTGATAATATAGGACAAGTTACGCCAAAAAGCTTTTGTTCTGAATTTCATGTACCTGGAGACAATATTCCTCTGGATTTGACCCTAAAAACTACTATGCGAGTACTATCTACATCCTCTGTGAATTGGTGAGTTTATCTATGCATCAATTGATGCTAATCTTAACACTGTCTAGATATTGCTTACTCATACATAATGCTAATAGCCTGTGTCTGAAAAGAAATTTTATGACTATTATTTTCCAATAAATATGGTGACATGCAAAGGACATCAAAAGTTTGCGGTTTTGAATGCTGTTATGTTAACCAAGCCAACAAACTGTATGTTTTTTTTGTTTAATTGTTTTTTGTATGCACCAATAGTCGGCTCTTGTTCTTATTGGTAAAATTTATGATGCCATTTCTTTGAGCAATCAGTTATATTGATGCCTATTGGTTGAGATGCTTTTTCTCATTGTTGGTCATCTTCACTGATCCTTTCCGGTTGCTAAGCAGCTTGAAAAACTGCGCGTTAATTCTTGCTAAACACTTATTTTTAATTTTTATGCATTAATATCTGGTCCTCTCAGATATGGAATTCAATTTTTATTTTGATCCCAAATTGGGAAAAAATCATTACCATTGAGAGTGCACTACGAAAAATCTGGACAAGTGCCTCTCAAAAGTAAGGCGCAGTGAGGAAAAAATGATGTATGTCAAACAATCTAATCATTAAACTATGAACTATAAAACCCAAATGAAGAATTTAAGTTCACTAATTAAGATTATAAATAATAAACATGCATTTCACCAAAATAATTTGCATAAAGTTTGGTGAAGTAATAAATCAATAAATTGAGTAATTAGAGTTTAGGTCTCAGTAGTTGCTGAACATATAAGTTATAAATGAGAAAGAGCAAACCAGAGAGCAAGCAACAAATGAACAGAATCCTGACTAAATTTCTTCCATTTCTCAATCAGATAAAACAGTTTAGTAATTTATTGTTATGAACTTCTGGAGAGAAGATTGATTTGGGGTCAATAAAAGAAAGCAGTGGAAGTCTTCTACAACCTTGAATCCTTGATGTCAGAGCGAAATTGGGAAATTAAGCATTGAAGAGAATTAAAGGAGCCAAGTAGTGGGTGGGATCAAAGCCATTTTCCTCGGTTGAGGGAGAGAGAGCGAAATGAAGATTCCTGCTCATTCTATGAAAATTGTGTCGTTTAGGTGGGGAAAGAAGCAATTGTGGGGGCAAATATGACTGGAAGTCATTTTTGAAATTGTCTCAACTGTTTCCCTGAGCTATAAATATTTTATGTGTGCCACAATTTATGGATTCATCCACTTTATTTCATGGTTCCATAGGTTTCATAGGTTAACGAACTGTGGCCTCTCCAATGGTTTGTCTCAGTTTACATCAGTTGGTTGTACTAGTCAAAGCACAGGCTGCACATCTGAGCCTACCTTTAACTGTCAATCAAGGAATCCACTAACTTTTCATTCTTGGATTCACCCTCAATCAATTCTACCCCGTTCTGTTATAGCAGCATTGACCTCTACTGCAGGAGGTATCGCAGTTAAACTCTCGCCTTGGTTCACTGTTAAACTCTCGCCTTGGTTTTTTGAACTTCTGTTTTTATGTTCCCATCTTAGTGTTGATTTTGTTTATCAAGGGCAAATGGACTTCCTGAGTAATCGGCAGCAGGCATGGGAGGATTCATTTCGCTGTCTTTACTATATGCTTCGGAAAAAATTGTGTAAAATATTTTACGGTAATTGACATTTTGCAGCATTCTTTTAATATTTGTGTATACACTTTCAGGAATTCTACTTCTTAATTGTGATGCTTCATGCTCATTGTTTCTTCATCACATGAATGGTTTAAATAGACCTTGTTCCTTATTTTATAGTTAATGGGGCAAGTGTCTGTTTTGAGTTTTCCATGGCTCACAATTTCTTTTTTGGCTATCAAATATGCATGCAGTTCCAATTTTCATAGACCAACTAGGAATAAACATTTCCAACCCACTTTATCTCTAAATTCCTATAGCCTAGCCTCAGTTTCGTCGCATGATCCTCAGAAAAATCTGCACCATGGGTTCATAATGAGTTTCATCCCCTAAATCTATTGAGAGCTAGGGTCATTGTTGGGGTCAATCTGCTTCAAATGTTTCTTGTCACAGTTTATTTTCTGTTAAGCTTTCAATAAATACTTCATCCTAGAGATACATCATACAAATCACCTGTCAACCTGAAAGAATTTATGCGGCAGCATCATTTTGCTGCTTCACAAAGGAGTATAAAATGCGAATGAAAGCAGTTAAAATAAAGCACAGTAACTTTTACTCTGGTAAAGATTGCTAAAAGAGTGACAGGTGATTTGCTTGATAATTCTCCAGAACTGCTTTCCTTCATGTTATGAGATTATCTTTGTCAAGACTATAGATGTAAGATAGGAAAGTCATATGATCAAATTTGGTAGGAATATCTGTTATCTTAAACAAGTTTGAAGGTTGCGATCAGATGGTTTTTTGAAGTTTACTATATTTGACTTTTCTCGTCAAGGAGAAAAATCATGTTCATTTTTCGGTTATTGTTTGAACTTTTGCAGTGTGCACTGAACAGTTTGTGGTTATGTTCACCGGACTCTGTAGACCAAAGGAAACCAAGTGCTCTTGCTTGGCCTATGTATCGCAATCAACCACAAATTTAAGGTCGCTTCTAAAAGAACATGTAAGGCTATTTTCTTATAAAGGATGGATTTGTAGGTTCAGTAGCTATAGTATCAGTGTATCACATTCCTCAGTGCTTCCTGTTGCCATTTCATGTCTCTTACAATTTTAATGATATTTTCTGTTTATTATGCAAATTTTCATTCTGCTAGAGTCTTTCATTGTTGATCAGCAACACGAAAGATTCATTGTTGAATTTTGGTATGAGTGCAGGGTGCATGTTTCTCAATGCCTCTTTGCCACACGAAAGTGGAAGAAGCTTCTGCAGAAGACCTTGTTGAACTTTCTGAGATAAGAAAATATAATCTCGGCCAGGTTTGCAATTTATCCATCTTCACTTTTGCATATTTGTGTAGCCGCTGAACTTAGGTCCAAGATAAAAGGTGAAGCATCTTTAGGATAATGATTGCTTGTTAATTCACTGCCAAGGGATCAGCATCAGCATTGTTTGTTCAAAAGCTTTGAACCATAAAGATATTGCTCTTGTTCATTCCCCAAAAACATTTTTTATAGTGGTCAACGAAATTTTACTGCTATTCAATCCTAAGATTTATGCTTTAGGAAAGTGAAATATTTTGGACATCTCCATTCAGTCCTTTACAATCTATGAAGTGAATAAATTGGATGAGAACTTGTTGACTGAACTAAAATTATTGTGGCTGTGCATAACCATAATTTATGCTTTAGGCTCGATCTATGGAGACCATGACTGGGATAGACAAGAGTCCACAATCTTTGCTGATGTTTACCGGGAACAAGAATATTCATGCATTATATGATTTTCTTTTGAACTATAGGTCAGTATCTGGTCAATTTTGGTTATTATATGTCAGCGAAAGGACAGATGCACTGGAATTTGTGATATGGGAAGTGAAAACCATTTTGTTCTGTGTTTCTCATCAAAATTTCTTGTTTGGTATGATTGCAGATTCTTTTTGACCTCTTTGACTGGTGGTGATGTTCCCATGCTGTATTCACCAGTTGCTTTCGAACATGCTGCTCTTTCTGCTCCAGAGGTTGGTCCCACTGATATGTGGTTTTACTCAAGAAATATAGAAATTTATTATCATTAGTAAAGCAGCATTGATTACCTGCAATCATTCAATTGAAGTTGTAGTTGATTTAAGGCAATTTTCAGAGGTTAGATAATATTTAAGTTTTTTTTTCCTTTATTAAAATTGTTTCACATGAACTGAGAATTACCAGGACACAATAAACTGAGTGAATTGCCACTTTTTGTAGAAGCTCTTGACATCTTCACCATTGGATCTATAAAATTGTCTCGCCTACTGTTATGCAGGTGAGATGTAGACAACTGAGGAAAGCCGACTGCATATCTTTACAGCAAAAGGAATCTGACATGAATAGTGCTCCTTATAGCGATTCATCAAGCGGCATCTGCAATAGTATTGATATTAGGGATGTCTATCTCCCACCATGGGTGATCTGTGGCATCTGCAATGCCATGCGCTCTAATGGGGTTGACTTTCAAGCAAGGTATACAAAATTTCATTGTTAGAGTTTGAGTCGGCTGAAAATTTATTCATGTTCCTGTTTTGCTAACGTTATATTCTTAAATAACAACCTTGCACCAATTTTTCCTCATCATTTATTATATATAACATTTTCAGAAATTAAATTGGACTAGTATACCATCAGTTTTTACACAAGATCAAAATTCAGTAGTTTATCGCGATAACCTAGTGTTGGAATGCCTTTTACTTCCTCTTTGAAAATCCGAGCACCATTAGCCATTAGGGCAAAGTGAAACCATGAATGAGGTCCATCGTCCGTCAGATATAATTAATGTGTTATTATTTATGTCTGCGTTTAACATCAGTTTTTGGTTTATTTCTGCAAGAACCAATGTATCATAGTTGTAGTGACGTTCCCCTACTTAATTGTCTTGAATAAACTATATGTTCTCAAAGATAGAGATTTAGTTATTGCATGGAGCCGATTTCTCATTTAACTTTCTTTTCTTACCCATGAATCACATTAAGAGTTTATACCTATACATTTCCCAAGGAATCAGACAGTGACTTATTACCAGATGTTCAATTACCTTCTGATTGCTATGCAGCTTTGTGACCGAATCCACGTCAATTGGCTTGAACATTGGTCTAGGCATAGCCAAGGAACAACCTGCTCAGCAAGCTGTAGCAGACAAACCATTACAAGAAAGCAGCAACTCTTTCGATATTCCTTATGCGACGTGTTCACCTCACACACAAAATGCATTTTTAAAAGGATTGAGATACAGTGGTGGTTCATATACTGCTTCTGTATCACCAGTTGTATAGGTTGAAGAAATTGACGTTTATCCTCCTGTAGCTGGACCGATTTGCATTTTGTGTTAATCTTGTATTACAAGTTTAAAGAAGACCCTTGTACTCCGCTTCAATTTGACTCGTATAGTTCTTCCATTCTGCCCTATCTTGAAATCGAAGAGCTATTTTTTGGGGTAATGACAGCTATTTATTCAAGTCTGTTTGGCAGGCTATGAGTAACCATCTTCCTTTAACTAATATAACTTTAGTGTATTAAATTGTTATGGCTACGCATCCATTGTGGGCACTTATAATGAAACGTTGTCATTAGAATATTGTCCTGAAAGTGCATTTTAAGATGGATAATAATCAACATATCTCTTCCAGACGGTGGTGCATGGGCTTGTGTTTAGCGAGGGAGACAGACTTGTGTTGGAAATGATGTTGGCAAAAACAGCTGAAGTTCGAAGTTATAAAAACCATGCACCTGGATGGAGATTCTAAAACGTATTAAGCATAATAAAACATGAAATGTAATATGCTTAATTAAAGTTTAACTGTAATAAAATGTGTTTAATTTTTATATAGCTTTGTATCGAATTAAACAATAGTTAAAACAATATACAAAAATTAATTTAAGATCAAATGCATACATTTTATAGCAGGGGAAATAATACTCGAGCCATATTTCACATTGAGGAAAATAAATAAACTCATGGCTTTTTCACAGGATAATTTCAGATAGTCTAAGAAATTTTATTATTTTATTTTTATAAAGAATTTTTAAATTTTGTAATGTTTATACTGAAGCTAAAAAAAACTCAGGAGCATTAAACCTAATTTGATACAATCAATCATAACTTTGACATACTTTTGTTGCTTCTGGCCAAATAGTCAAGTTTTCACGCGCTTCTTATCAGTTTGTATAGCCAGCAGATAAAATTGGAACCTAGACCAAGCAGGAAGGTACTATATGCATATTGGAACACCAAAAATCTTCACCAAAAGGTAACAAATAAAATGGAGCACTTTGTTGACTGGGAATTCATACATAAACCTGTAATATGCACAAGGAAACTAACTACACACATGCCTCGAACTAAATTCAACAAACTCAAATGACAATGATGCCCGGAACCGGAAGGATCTAAAATATGCAATCCACGATAAAGGTAATCACACCAGCATAAGATAAACGCAAACCCAACCCACATCCATGAGGAAGCCAGCGAAAGCATGAGACATGTGAAGCATAAAACGGCAATCAAAATCACTCAAGAGTACAAATTCAGGGGCATCGATGTCAATGACTGATAGAGGGCATTTATCTGCTCGATATTGATCTCCATTGCCCCACACGTGGACTTCGATCCAGCAGCATTAACAAGCCCGCATTGTTGACTGACAGCCCGAATGAATACCTAAAATGATAAGAGGATCAATCACTGACTGCAACAAAAAACTGCCACCAACCTGTCCTCTTTGTGACACCCAGGGCTCAACATTTGTATATTTGGACATACGAAATAAGTAGTTTCTGGTTAAACGAATTCTACTAACAATTAGTTCTTATTTAGTGGCCACCAATGATGACAGCTATTGTTTTTTTTCATATAAAGATCTCGCAAATGTGGACAAATGATAGATATCACACTGAAAATACATTTTAGCATTTTCCTCATATTACATTTTAGCTCTGACCTTACGAGAATACATGACCCTGCTATTGTATATGATTTGCAGCTATCGAGTAACATAAATAAGGAAAAGCAAACATAATGGATATAAGGGTAATTTACACAAAAATCGAAAAGCTGAAGCAGCACAATGTAAGGGTATGTCGGATAGTAAAACAAAGAGGTACTCACTTGCATCTGTGTGTTTTTCTTCTCCAGAAAATAAACGAAACGAGCCACTGTGCAAGAATGGGAAAAAAAGGTCAGTAGGGATGATTGAAAATCTGCAACTGCCATATTGACATTCAGAGGTGAAAGTGACAAATGGTTTTCATGTGATAATTCAAGAAGAATCAGCAAATCACAAGATAATGAAAAATTAAAAGAAAGATTTAAGATGGAGGCTTTATAGGAAAATTATATTAGAACAAGCTAGGTAAAATATCTACATATTATTCAGATAAAGATAAAAGCATGGTTGTCAAGGTTGCGATTCCTATCATAAGATTGTCTAATCCTATAATGGAAAAATGATAAATATCACACTGAGGATTACATAAAGTGATATCTTTAAGATCTTGATTCAGAATAGGGGGCCAAAATCTGGATGGCAGGATCCTGCTTATTAACTACAGGAGTTATAGAAAAAGAAATCTTCCTTCAAGTAACATGAATGCAATTTTTATTTGTAATATAACAAATGGCAATTCAAAATAACCAAATCATCAACATTGTAATTACCTTGAATATTGATAGGAAAGAAAAATTCCTATTCACCGGATGCTTCCTCACCGGCATTCTCCCTTCCGGTGACATTTCTTTACACAAGTTCTGAGCTATCTCCTTTAACAATACCAGTTGTGCTTTTTCGGTCCCAATAGATACAATTGCTTGTCTCATTGATTCCCTGTCAGCCTCAAGAGCATGAAGCCTCGCATAAAGTTTCTGGATCTCCAAATCTCTACCATCAGAATGATTTGGTGACTCTCTAGATGTTGCCAGAAAGTCACTACTGCAGATACCAGTAGCAGCCCCATGATGCACGACACCTTCTAATGAAACCCCCTGATGAACAGAATCAATAGTGTAAACCCTGTCGCTCATTGCATCTCCAACTTCGGATGCATCGTCCATCTTCCTCAGATTCAAATTCCCGTCCACACTTAAAAACTCCATTTTCTTGAAACTACAACCAGACTTTGGTGAATCAGGGGCAAGATCTTGGCCCATTTCTTTACTCATTGAACTTGAGCAGTCAGCTGAGAACTTTCGGATACTCTCAGCCTCCCTCAGGGAGTGATCATTCATTACCTTTTCAAGCACATCTATTTCTTCAATGCATTCCCCATCAGGCTGAATGGTCCTTGGACTTTTCTCCAATTGATTGATGCGATATTCTAAATCCTCCAACTGATCCCTAGATCGTGGAGTTTCTCCAAATGCATATTTCTCAAAATCAACAGCTTCATCATTGCCATCAGGATAAACTTGGGACTCATTCAATTTGCACTTGAGAGGAGGGTAAAAAATCTCATAAGGAGGAAACTCAAATTGGCCCTCAATGTTCTCGATCAAGCCAGTGTTTTGGCTCATACTCTCATCGTCAGCACCAACGATCCCATAACTCATCATCCTGTGCTTATAGGCATTCACTTCACATGTAAGCGACTGAATGACCTGCTCTCTCTTATACAACAAATCATCTAATGCCAACATCTCCTCCTGATCATGAGCCATTTTCTCCTCTGCAAACCTCTTAAACTGCCTTGCTTCCATCTGGATATCCGCCTTATCCCTTTGCAACTTCAGAATCATAGACATGGCCTCACTGGTAGCAGAAGATGAGGCGTTTCGCTCCTCCTCTAACTCAACAATGAGATCCTGAATGGTCTGTTGCTGATTGCTGACTGTTTCGCGCAGTGCCATACATTCATTATCGATACCTATACGGGCATTCTGAGGAACAACAAAACCAGGGATGGTGAACACGTTCTCTTCCTTAAGTTCGTCAATTTTTCGTTTCACAGATCTCATATACCCCCCTGCAAGATTCATGTTTGGGCAACTGCATCCGCAATTGCAACATTTCGATGATGGTAGTTCGGAATCGTCCGAATCCATGGACCAAAAAAAAAAAAACCAACCAAAAGACCTCGACCCAGCAAATAAAGACTCAAGCCCAAAAATCAATCTTTACACCAACACTACAGCAATCTTAATCAAGCATCACTTAAATCAAGAAGCCCCAACCCTCAAAACACCTTCCTTTTCCACAATTAATAGAAAATCTTAGACGCATCCTCAGCACCCAAAAACGAATTCAGATCGACATATCCGTCAAACAAAACCCGAAACAAATAACACAAACTTCAATTCTTAAATCCTAAAAAACCCACTACTACATCAATACAAGAGTGTTTACACACACGCCCGCCGCTCATTCGAGCTTACCTCGCAACTCGTACAGAGAAAGAGAACTACGAAACGGAGCAGCATCTGTCCCGGGAAACATTTCCCACCACGTATTTTCAGGCATGAATAAAATAACAGGTGCACATCGGCAGCAGATTCTGATGCGCAAAGGGAAATAATGTACCCGTAAGATAAGATTAAGACTATGAATGATATTGAGGGGAAATCGAGATGAATCAAAGGACGTAAGGTGGAGGGAAAGCTGGAAAGGCAAATTTTGAAACCCTAGATATTCTGTAAAGAGATTTTCCTCGTGCTTCGTGCCATGGGAGAATTGGTAGTTGGCTCTAAGTTTATGGTAAAAAGGAAGACGGCGGTTGAATCAACTACTATGCAAATTTCCATTATTATATTTATAGTTATTTGCATCAAATACTCATTTGAAATATTGGAAATGTATACTTTTTTCTTTAAAATTTTAATAGACAACTTAAACTCTGACTTTTTAAAAAATTAGCACACTCGCCTCTTCAGATGAGTGATTGTTGCGCACGCACCCCTCATGCGACTGAGCAAAGATTTTGATATTTTTTTTGCACCAAATATCCCTGTGAAATATTAAAAATGCATATTTGACCCCTGTAAAAATAATTTTTAAATCTATTCAACCCATAATACAAAATTTTTATTAAAATATAATTATAAAATATTTAGCAAACACTTTTCGTTTTATTAATTTAATTTTTAATTTTTAATTTATTATGATTATATAATTAGTTTCTAAAAAATATTATTATTTTATCTTGTTATCATTATTTTATTAAACTTTTTTCTTGTTTCCAACTTCTCAATTAAAAATGCATTCATAAACGAGACTTAAATACCTAAAAGTACCAAAATATTAAATCAAAATGATAATTTCCTGTATATTACTTTTCAATTTAGGATTATATATTTTTGAACCAAAATCTAAATTTTTTAAAATGCATTGCAGAATTTGCATTAAATAATAATACACAATATTTATTAATATCTAATTATAAAATATTTTTCAAACATTTTTAATTTTATTTATTTTTAATTTTTAATTTAAACTTATAATTTATAATTAATTTATTTATAAAAAAATTATTACTTTATCTCGTTATCATTATTTTATCAAATCACTTCGTGTTTTCAACTTTTCCATTAAACATGATTGATAAATAATGATTTAAATATCTAAAAATACCAAAATATTAAACCAAATGATAATTTCATGAATGTTACTTTTTTGATTTAGAATTATATAATTAGCATGTTATTTTTTATTATTTATTACAAATTGTGCAAATGCATATTCTCAAAAAATTTAAATTTTGGTTCAATAATATATAGTCCTAAATCGAAAAAGCAATATGTTTAAACTTATCGGTTTAGTTCAATATTTTGGTACTTGAAATTATTTAAATACTTGTTTATGAATGCATGTTTAATGAAAAAATTGGAAACAAGAAAAAAGTTTAATAAAATAATGATAACAAGATAAAATAATAATATTTTTTAGAAAATAATTATATAATCATAATAAATTTAAATTTAAAATAAAATTAATAAAAGAAAAACTGTTTGCTAAATATTTTATAATTAGATTTTAATAAAAATTGTGTATTATGGGTTGAATAGATTTAAAAATTATTTTCACAGGGGTCAAATATGAATTTTTAATATTTCACAGGGGTATTTGGTGCAAAAAAAAAATCAAAATCTTTTTCCTGTCGCATGAGGGGCGCGTGCGCAACAATACTCATCTGAAGGGGCGAGTGTGCTAATTTTTTAAAAGGTTAGGGTTGAAGATGCCTATTAAAATTTCACAGGAGAGAAGTGTGCATTTTCAATATTTCATAGGGGTTTTTGGTGCAAATAACTCATTATATTTACTTGTAAATGTATTTATATTTTTTTATTATTATTTATATTGATTTGTCCATATTTATTTATGAAAAGATTTTATTGCACCAAATCTCCAGTGAAATATTGAAAATGCACACTTCTGTTTAATTAAATTTTAGTAGGCATCTCAACCTTCTTTTGTAAAAGTTGCACCATTAACTTTTGTCATGACGAGTTATTGAACACGCGTTGTTATGACACCTAAACCACCATTTATTGATTTTTTCAAAAAATTTGTATTTATTTATGAAAATTTCAGCTTAAATTTTTTTTATTAAAATGTTGAATTTTTTAGCCAGGTCTCATGATTCGACATATGAAAAAAAATATTAATATTTATGTCAAAATAGATTTTTTTTAGTGATGTATTGTTCGTGTCAAATCTTCTCCGTCTCACATAAGATCTGTTCATTATTTTTAGGTCAAATGTTATGTTTAAGTATTGCACATCCAAAGAATGATAATTTTTTATTATGTATTAGCTATGTAATGAAGGTTTCTTGCTGAGTCTTTAGACTCACTATATTTGTATGGTGCAGATGTAAAAGTAGAAATTAAATATTTTAAGGTTGATCATGGGCCGAGTAGTCGAGAAGGCGAGAAAAGTTTGCATGACACGGATGTTCGAGAACCTTATGTCTTGCATGTCCACGAAGCTTAGACATTTTATTAATGTTATGCATGTATATTTGATATCATGTTTTAGCAAGTAATTTAAAGATTCAAATCATGTTTTAAACACATTATTTTATGATAACGTATTTTGCAGTTTCAAGTTTTGCACGTGTGAGAAAGTTTTGGTGTTTCTGTATGAGTTAGTGTCATTTCTGTTCAATGATAGTTTAAACCAGTTTTGAACCGTTAGATTTTGAGTTTCTTTAATTGAAATTAATTTTACGCATGATATTTTGTACTTATGAGCACGATGCATGTATAAAAAAATGTATTCCGCATTTTTTCGAATCATAATTTTTGAAAATATCCAATAATACGGGACGTCACAATTATAGTATATGTATTAATTTACATAAGGAAACTTTTTGATACCATATCATAAAACTTGCACATAAAGGAAAAACTTGATAAAATAATATATCAAGATTTTCGAAAACCCTAGTCGTAAGACTAGAAAGGATTTTCAAAAATCATCTCCTCTTTCAAAAGGGATTTTAGCCGCCCCTCTTTCAATAGGGATTCGAGTCGTCATTTTCTTTGATTTTATCTCAACGTAAAACTTCTTCTATCAAACTAGAAAATGAAAACAATTCAGTCGTGGACTCGATTAGAAGCTTGAAGAAAGGATTTGAAAAAAAGAAGATTCTCAAGATGATTGTTCGTAGGAATTTAATCCGCTAAATTCAGAATAGTTGGAACCAAGTGAACATTTTGCTAAAGATATATTCGTATACACCCTATGAATGTTTTAATAAACCATATGAATGCCCAAGTGCTAATTTTTAATGTCAAAATAAAAATTTTAGAACTTTTGCATCTTAGGCATAAGAAATGGTACTTCAACGCTTAGTATATCTCGAAAGTAGGAAATGCGCAAGGGAATCTCTAGTGATAGAAAAGTAATCGGGAAGATCACAAGAACAATACAAGTCAGTGCTTGATGCGGCTCAGTCTAAGTTTGCTAACCAAATATCTTCTTCAAGGAAAATTTCCAAACTACTGTCATATCCTGATAACGTAATTGGTTCCTCGTATTTTTATAAATACTAATAAACATATGCACACGATGTATGCATATGAGTTACAATTTTATCTAAAATATAGTTTTATATTTGTTCATAATAAACTCTTATATGAAATATAATAAGCTTTGAGTAATTTATATTTAATGTTATGTTTTTAGTATTAATTTATTATTATTTATTTTATTTAAAAATAATTATTGTAGTTATGCGATAAGGATATTTTGAAGATAAAAATTGATATAGCATAACTTACCAAAAGTAGTTACTATCATATGTCTCAAACTTAATAATATAAAAGAGATATAGAAGATCAGATAAGATATGCATAACAGTTTGAGACATACACACAATATTTCACTCAACCATTTTCTCCCACACTTTTTCACTTTTATTTTGCTGAGCCAAAATCTGAATTAGCAGAGTTACGCCAAAAACATATCTGATGCCCTATAACTAGCTTTTGTTTGTCTTTGCAGAGGCGGACCGAGTTCAACTCCACCGACACAAACATTGAAAAATTGAAGATCTTGCTCATTAAACTGGTCCCGAGAAAATTTTGATTGCATAATAAATTTTATGTTTTCAAATGCCAAAATGTTACATACAATTAATTTAGACAGTTATGCACGTCACGTTTGCTTAAATAATTAATAATATACATACGAGGGATTAGACATTAAGGTTTGGTCTCACCTGGTATGACCTTTTTGGAACTACACCTTATAATAATAATTAACCTCGACATCTTATACTAAAGTTGGGCATAATTAGAGATAAATAAAGGAGTTATGGTATGATTTTTTTTATTCAGTCAAATTTATCCTTGTGCATTTTGATATTTTGTCAAACTTGATCTTGTAGATGTTGATAATTATAATATTATCTTATTCTGCAATATAAATCCAACCGATTACAAAATTTTATTAAAATCCAAAAAAGTTGTACAATCATGTAACACGTCTCGTGATACTAGTTTTATTATTTTTGTCAATTTCTTTTATTGTAAAAAAAACATTATATATTAACTATTTTTTTAAGAAAAAAATCACTTACAATAAATACGTGAAAATCAAATTTTATTGGAAATAAAGAGAGAGACTCGAATTTCACAGCCACAACACCATTAGATGGTTGGAGTCGTTGGACTATATAATAATGGGTATCGCATTGTTTAGTGGGTCGCACAATTAACAAACTTCCAAGAAAATATCCATAAAAATCTCAACAATTTACATGTACTTGGGAGGGAATTTGGTTGAATCCGCTAAGAAAAATCCTTCTGGATTTAAATCGAAAATATTGAACTTTGGTACAATCATATGTTATTAAAGTGTATAAACAAGTGTCTGGTAAAAAAAAATGTATAAATAAGTGTTTAGAAAATAACTACATATACAAGAGTGAAACTACAATTAGAAAAAGACAAGATTTTGACAATTATCTCATCTTTTAAAAGTTGATTGAAATTTTAAAATACAAGATATAATTAAAATTGGATTAAAATTTTCAGATCATACCAATATATATATATATAATTTTGATCACCTGCACCCTAAGGTGCATGATTTTTCGTGTGCGATAGTGTAAAAAAAAATCGCACACGAAAAATCCTGCACCCTAGGGTGCAGGTGATCATTACTGTATATATATATATCTTACTATATTATTAAAGTAGAGACCCTCTAATTAACAAACTTTCAATTAATTGGTGAAACTTAATTTGAAATTATCATTATCTCCTAACTTAATTTTCAATAAAACCAAAATTATTGGGAAAAATAGTCATTTTATACAGTTTCATCTTTTCTAGCCATTAAAAGCTCACTTTGTGTCCTTTATATTATTTTATTTACAAAAATGACACCCACTTTATAAGATATATATATTTTTTGTGAATATTTGTTTAGAAAAACGTTATATTTTCATTATTTTTTAATTTTACAATTTATTATTTATTTTTTTCGTTAAAAAAATAAAATGTACGAGCATGCAACGCGTGCTGCGAAATACTAGTATATATATTTCGGTATACCTTACTAAAAATATTGTATGAAAAAAATTCATACCGATAGCAATAGCGAAATTATGAAATTTTGGTATGGAAAAAATCCATATTTATATCGTATAGATACCGAAAAAAATTCGATATACCGAAAAATACCACGCACCCTAGTAAGCAGAATTTTCGTGAGCAACCACTAAAACCCACCAGTAGATTTAAGTGATTTGTAAAAAAAAAAAAAACACTGAAACCCACTAGTAGGTTTTAGTGGTCGCTTACGAAAATATTGCAAACTAGTGTGCGTGCGATCAAAACGCACAATAGTATGCAGTATTTTCGTGAGCGACCACTAAAACACACCAGTGAATTTTAGCGATTTCTAAAAAAAATAAAACATTAGTTTTGATCGCACGCACAATAATTTACAGTATTTTCGTGAGCGATCACTAAAACACACTAGTGAATTTTAGTGATTTCTAAAAACAAACATTAAAACCCATTAGTGTATTTTAGTGGTCGCTCACGAAAATCCTGCATACTAAGGTGCATGAGATCAAAACTAATATTAGTGATTTCATTTTATAAGTGATAAACCAAACAATTTTGTTTAAACGTCAAGTGAGATAAGTGCAATACATTGCCATTAAAACTAATATAGTTTTGATACCACACACCCTAGTAAGCAGGATTTTCGTGAGCAACCACTAAAACCCACCAGTAGATTTAAGTGATTTGTAAAAAAAAAACACTGAAACCCACTAGTAGGTTTTAGTGGTCTCTCACGAAAATACTGCAAACTAGTGTGCGTGCGATCAAAACGCACAATAGTATGCAGTATTTTCGTGAGCAACCACTAAAACACACTAATGAATTTTAGTGATTTTTTAAAAAATAAAACATTAGTTTTGATCGCACGCACAATAATTTACATTATTTTCGTGAGCGATCTTTAAAACACACTAGTGTATTTTAGTGATTTCTAAAAACAAACATTAAAACCTACTAGTGTATTTTAGTGGTCGCTCATAAAAATCCTACATACTAAGGTGCATAAGATCAAAACTAATATTAGTGATTTCATTTTATAAGCGATAAACCAAACAATTTTGTTTAAACGTCAAGTGAGATAAGTGCAATACATTGTCAGATTTGGATGGAGAATACAATGTTTTTGGGTTTACCATGTATAAAACCCATCCTTTTGCCATGAACTATAGCGTTTTTTGACAAATTCCACTTTTTAGTAAAAGGGTACGTACTCTTTTTTAATGGATAATTCTAAAGATAAAACAAATATATCGTACAACGATATTTACAACAATTATATCATGAGATTTACTATAATTGTGAGATTTTGATGTTATATCATGAGTTTTTGTCTTCAATGTGTTATGATCAAGTGTTTACCATTAGACAAAAAACTATAGTTGTTAGTCACGACACAACTTTATTTTCCTATACTTGTGGCAGTGCAGATGAGTCAAATTGTTAGCCTAGACACAACTTTATTTACTTATACTTGTGGCAGCACAGATAGGTCAGATTGTTAATCTCATGAGTCTAAGGAGGGCGTGCTTTTTTGCTGGTGTTGTCTCATATCCTTTGGCAATTTTATTTTATTATTCTTATGGCAGTGCAAACAAGTCGGATTGTTAAGCACATGAGTCTAAGGAGGGCGTGCCTTAGTCCTTACTGCTGGTGCTGTCTTATATCCCTTTTGAGATCAGTCTTATCTTTTTCCTACTGCTGGCCCATATCCAGCAGAGACAATATTACTCATTAAGATCTGATGTCCTTCTTTTACATCCCACCTAGCAAGAGCTTCCCAAGAGGTAACCCATCCTAGTACTACTCTCACCCTTCCACGTTTCACCCAACATTCCTCCATACAACCAGATCAAACAACGCAACGTCAGAAGCTTGATGCACTAGAGGTTCTGAGGAGGTCACACATCCTAGTATTACTCTCCTGACGTACTAGAGGTACTCAATTGATCACCCATCCTAGTACTACTCTCACCCTTGCATGCTTAACCTAACATTTTCCCCCAAGAATTATATTTATATGCTTTTTGTACGACTCAAACCCATGACCTTGGCTCTGATACCAGTTGTTAGGATCAAGCGCTTACCACTAGGCCAAAAACTATAGTTGTTAGCCAAGGCATAACTTTATTTCTTTGTACTTGTGGCAGCGTCGATGAATCATGTTGTTAAGCCCATGAGTCTAGGGAGGACGTGTCTTACTATTAGTACTATCTCATATCCCTCGAGACCAATCTTATCCTTTCTCTACGGCCACCCTGTCCCCATCAGAGACATTATTACCTGTTAAGATATGGTGTCCCTCTTTTACAGCCCACCAAACCAACCAGATCAAACAGCGCAACGTCAATGGTGATTCATCTGTAGCAAGTGATGGATATGAATCATCAGACGTCCTACTAGCTACCATTACTGAATCCAAAGAAAATTGGATCATGGACTCAAGTTGTTCTTTCCATATGAGCCCACATCAAAACTGGTTTCATGATTACAAAGAGGTTGAAAAAGGTTCAGTACTGCTAGGAAATAATAAAGCTTGTAAAGATGTGGGAATCGGCAACATAAAATTGAAACTTGATGATGTTTGTGAAATTTTTCTCTCTTCTGTCAGATATATTCCTAAATTGAAGAGGAATCTCATATTAGTTGGAATGCTAGATGACATGAGTTGTTTTTACGTGTTTCATTGCATTATTTTGCATTCATTTTGCATAATTTTGTTTTGTTAAGGTCATTCGCATTTAGGTTTTGAATATTTGTTGCATTCGGATGACTCATCATGATTTTTGGTTGGTTGTAGGCAAAATATGGAGAAAAGAAAGAGTTTGAGCACGGAAAAGTGACACAAGTAGGAATCACAAAGCATTAATGGTCCAAAATTTATTTTTGACTCTATATTGATCCAAATCCAATCTTCACTGTTCAGATTGTACCTTAGGATGTTTTAAAGCTTCTGTCAAAATTCTAGCTTGATCCGAAGGCTAGAACTTTGGATATGATTTTTTTTGAAGAAAAATGCGCGCTGGGAAAAAAATCAGGTGCTTAGGCGCGATTTTCTTGCGCCTAGGCGGGATTTTCTTGCGCCTAGGCACGGCGCGGTAGGAGAAAAAATCTGAATTTTCAAAAATTAAAAGTTGCGAGTTTCTGGGATTTATTTGATGGGCTTTCAAGACATATAAATAAGAGATAAAAGAAACATCAAGGGAGATGGAAGAGATGCAGCAAGGAGCCGCAATCAAGGAGGACGAACGTGAGCGAGGGAGCCAAAACTTGAAGAACTCAAGAAGAATCAACAACAACAAAAACTAGTTTTCTCTTTTCTCTTTTCTTTTTGTTGGGATTTAGAGGATCCTACCTCCAAAATTATGTTTAAATTTCTTCTTGAAGATTGAATTTGGTTTTTATGCATTCTTGATTATATTATTGTGTTTATTGAATATTTGGAGATTAATCAACTTCGAAGTAATTTTATATGTTATGATTGATATCGAAAGGAGATTTTATATCATGATAGAGTAATATAATCCATGGATATATAAATTTCATAGACATATAAGGTTGGATACATGTTGATAGTCATAGTCTAATATGTCGAAAGCTAGAGGATTTCACCATTCATTAATGCGATTGCAATTGCTAAATAACGCAATGACACTTGGTTATTGCAATTTATTAATCATATTAATGTTGCTCGACAGAGTATATTGATAGATTAAGGAATTCCATCAAAATCATGACTTGAGAATGAAAATTAAATCATTAGAGAAGAAATGTGTAGGTGAACCGAGATCCTAACAATCATTTATTTATTATCTTAATTTAATTTAATTTATCTATTTTTATTTTGTTTCATCCTAGTTTTTGTCGTTCATATATTCATTCTCCATCTCATCTTTATTAACTAAAAAATAATACTTGGGTAATTTTGTCATAAATCAATATTTGTGGGACGATACTCGTACTCTGTACGTTATATTATTTCTTGACTCGTGCACTTGCGATTTATTCGAGCTTAATTTATAGACATATTTGATTTGATTTTCTGTGGTAGTATTTGCTCGATCAAGTTTTTGGCGCCGTTGTTAGGGATTTAAATCGACAATTTTTACTTTTTGTTATTTTCTATAGTTAATTTCTTATTTTTATTTATAAAAATTTTATTCTTGCGTTATCTACCTTTTCTCTATTTTATTTTTGCAGGAATTCATCTGGTGTAATACTTTGAGATGTTCTATCGACAATTATTCACAAGTGTTACCCAACAACATGGAGAGCCATTCTACGCGGCATGGGAGAGATTTAATAAATTGACAAACACCGTCCGATGAATAGATGGGAATATGGATGGCCTAAGAAGTGTGGTGCAACAGCAAAAGATGGATATACACCACGACGATTGATTAAGGGAGTTTTCCGTTTCATTTTTTTGTTTGTTTTGTTTGCATTGTGTGTTATTGTTGTTTTGTGCTTTTTCATAGTCATGCTTATATTTTGCATTAAGGATAATGTAAGATTTTATTATGGGGAGGGGGAAATTTTTGAAATTTTTTGTTTAATTATTTATTTTTTCATGCATAAGTTCGTGTCGTGTCCTTCACATACTAAATTCGGATGAGAACATGGTAGCCTATGATGTAGATGAAAAATGAGACTTAAGTAATAATATTTGAAAAATTTTACCCTTAAATTTAATTTGAAAACCTTGAATTGCAATGTGAATATTTTTATGCACAACTGTTAAACATGTGGAATGTACTAAGAGTGATGAAGTTAAGACTGCTTGACTATTGCACGACACTAGGTGTTTAAGGAACTCAAAATGTGTCTTGTGAACTTTGGTGATACTCTAATAGTGCACTTATGATCTAGTTATTTTTTTCGTTCCAAAAATGAGTGATTTTTGTGCTTTCCATGTGAAAAAAAAAACTCCATCCGGGCCATGGACAAGGGATTGAAATCCTAATCCCTAAGTTCAAGGCTAAATATGCGGATGAAATGAGGTTGAAGTTCCATCCGGGATATAGACGAGGGGATTGAAATCCTAATCCTATTAAAGTTGTAGCTAAGTTTGCGGGTAATTTATGGGGCCAACTTAAGCCAGTGTAAAATCCGGCGGTGCGTTAAAAATACAACCCACCCATATTTTTATATACTAAGCTTGAGGAAGGTGTGACTGCTAGGAGTAGCAAGAAGGAAGGGATACATGCGAGGGATATTTGCACCAATGTGTTATTCTGGTTATTTTGCAGTCATATAACTGATTTTACTTGAAGTGTATAACACTGGAATAATATCACACACACGCTCACGTGCAATCGAAAAGGTGTATTGTGAAAAGGCTCGAGGGTATTTTGTTGTTCATTGAGGCAGAAAGTCCATGGGATCATCCGTATGTTGATTTGTTTTATTAATTTATTTTTTGTCTTCTTGTTAGTTTATCACCTATTTTGCTCAAGGGCGAGCAAAAGGTTAGTATGGGGATGTGATAGGCGTCGTTTTTACGTGTTTTATTGCATTGTTTTGCATGTGTTTTGCATATTTTGTGTTTTTAAGGTCATTCATGCTTAGTTATTGAATATTTTTTTTCATTTGGATCACTCATAATTTTTGATTGGTTCTAGGCAAAAGAGGGAGAACATGAAGAGTTTAAGCACTGAGAATTCAATCAAGAAGGAATCACAAATCATTAATGGTCCAAAAATTATTTTTTGACTCTAGAGTGATCCAAATCCAATCTCACCATCCATATTGTAGTTTATGATATTCTCTCAAAATTTCAGCTCGATCCGACGGTTAGATTGTGAGATATGATTTTTTGAAAATTGTCGCGCTCTGTAGAAGAGAATATGCGAGAAAAGCACTTTTGGGACAAAATTTTAGGTGCCTAGGCGGGATTTTTTTCCGCCTAGGCGCAAAACGGAAGTGGAAAAAATCTGAATTTTTGAAAATTACAAAGTAGCGACTTGTCGGGCTTTATTTGACAGACTTTCAAAACATATAAACATAATAGAAAAGAACACAACTAGGGACTTTAGACGGCAGTTAGAATTGAAGAGAGGAGGCGACTATCAATCAAAGGAATGAAGGGGTGAGCGAGGGAGAAGACAAGAAGAACTCAAGAACCGCAACTACTAGTTGTCTCTTTTCTCTTTTCTTTTTGTTGGGATTTAGGGGATCCTACCCCTAAAACTATGTTTTGATTTCTTCTTGAAGATTGGATTTAGTTTTTATGAATTCCTGATTATATTATTGTGTTTATTGATTATTTGGAGATTCATCAACTTCGAATTGATTTTATGTGTTATAATTGATATCGAAAGGAGATTTTATAACACGATAGAGTAATATAATCCATGAATCTACAACTTGCATAGACATATGAGGTTGTATACATGCTGATAGTCATAGTCAATTAGGTCGAAAGCTAGAGGATTCCACTATTCATTAATGCAATTACAATTGCTAAATAACGCAAGGACACTTGGTTATTGCATTTTGTTAATTAAATTATTTTTATTTGACAGAGTATATTGATAGATTAAGGAATTCCGTTAGAAGCATAGCTTGAGAATTGAAATTCAATCATTAGAGAAGATTAAGGGGTAGGTGAACCGAGATCCTAACAATCATTTATTTATTTTTTAAAATTTATTTCGTTATTTATCTTTTGTTTCATTCTTTTATTTAAGTTTATTAATTTATTCTCATCTCATCTTTATTAACTAAAGAATAATACTTGAGGTAATTTTGTCATAAATCAATCTCTGTGGGATGATACTCGTACTTTGTACACTATATTATTACTTGACTCGTGAACTTGCGATATATTCGAGCTTAATTGATATATATATATATATATGTATAGGTTGATTTTCAGTGGTAGTATTTGCTCGATCACTAGACTCAAATGGTCTACATGTAAAATTGAGAATGAAGTCATGAAAGTATTAAAGGGATCCATGATTATAATGAATGGAACCAAACAACATGGAATTTATACACTAAAAGAAAGAATTGTAGTTGGATCAGTAAACTTCACAGCTGATGTGAGTGATAAAGCTCATCTTTGGCACCAAAGGCTTGCCCATGTAAGTGAAAGATGTCTTCAAGAATTGTATAAACAGGGAATCTTATGCAATTATACTATTGGTAAACTTGGTTTCTGTAAAGAATGTGTACTTGGCAAGTCAACCCGAGTGAAGTTTAAACCTTCAAATATGAAAGTCAAATATATATTGAACTATATTCATTCGGATTTGTGGGGGCCTTCAAGAGTACAATCCAGAGGAGGATCAAGGTATTTTATATCCATGATCGATGACTACTCTAGGAAGGTTTGGATCACAATTCTAAGAATTAAAGACCAAGCTTTTCAGTCCTTCAAAGAATGGAAATCACTGGTAGAAACTCGGACAGGTCAGAGCGTCAAGAAACTTAGAACTGATAATGGTCTTGAGTTTTGCTCAGATAAATTCAATCAGTTCTGTAAAGATGAAGGTATCTCAAGGCATTTAACAGTGGCATAAACTTCTAAACAAAATGGACTTGCTGAAAGAATGAATAGGACCATTCTTGAAAGAGGAAGGTGTATGCTGTCAAATGCATCTATTCCACCTATATTCTGGGCAGAGGCTACTAAAACAGCAGCTTACCTCATAAATATGTGTTCATCAACAACCATAAGCTTCAAAACTCCCCAAGAGATATGGACTGTCAATGCACCAAATTACTCAAATCTAAATATTTTTGGTTGCACAACATATGTTGTAATGTTCCAAAACTCAGGAACGCTACTAAACATACATACTTTATATTTTTAAGGAAAATAATTTGCGGAATAAAATCTTTACTTAAAATTAGAAATTTGCGCACCAACATTTAAAAAAAAAATTCAAAGTATAGTTGACAATCAACCACAAAAGAAAAAGGTAAAACTTGTCTTTCCTTTCTCAAAATAAAAGTAAACGGTGCTCAATAAAACTGTTCATAACATTGTCGCACTCATGCATCCCCCGCGGGTCCGACCCCTTGCTCCTCTTCATGCCCTGACCCATATTCATCAATAAAGCCATCGAAATCATCATTACCTGCACCATTCAAGTATAGTAAGTTTAAAAACTCAGCAAGAATATGAAAGAGTGGGTGCCCGGTTAGCCAACTTGTGGCTAAGGGCTTTTATGACTCTATGTAAAACAATCTTTTGTTTAATATAATTTACACTTTTATAATGGCATTGACTTTATCTTTCTTCATAATGTTATATTATGATATACTATTGTTGTTTTGATAAAGACCTTGAATATACTATAGTGTATGTAAGATGTGGTAGCACATGGGGATGGCTATCATGAAACACATCTTATAGTCACTGTATATTCTAAATTGTTCCTAGTCAATTGAGCCATCCGCAAATAAGGATAAGGATCAATCAAGATTGAGACTAGCATTTGCGATGCAGAGTACCACGTTTCATTGGTATGGAACATAGAGATGTTCAAAGCATGCAAATGGATATTCATATGACGAATGATCGAACTACCCTATTCGGACTTTCCAAGTGGTTATCACTTATCGAGTGGGAAAAGTCCGCGGTTTTGGTTGTACACCATTAGTCCTTATTACTTGAAACATCATTGAGACTCTATATGCTAGTACTGTACTTTGACTCGTTTACCGACTCTATTGGGGTCATCAGGTGTCGGGATTGGGTACAGTTACGACACATATAGGAGTCGATGCTTTGTTGTCAAGGATTCACCACATACTTGCGATTGTGGATATCCTATGCGATCTGAGGAGATATTAGTGTGACGAATCTCTGGCCAGAGTACATGATGTGTTTTAGGTTAATGGGTTTTCCTAGTAACACATACGATGTCACTATTTGATCTCCAAGATGTAATGCATAGTTATCGAATCTCGAACGACTCTCGATATACCAATGGTTGTTGATTCGATCGGGATATATGGATGAAGGGACTGTACTGTACGCTAACCAAAATCTACTGGTTCTTGCAGGCACTATCAGTAATACCTAGGGAATCATGCGGCGATGTTGCTAGGCGCTCTTACCATGATTCGATGGGTAAGTCGGAAATTTTTGTTCCGAGTCACAAGGAGTTGTGAACCCACGGCTAGTTGTATTCCTGAACCATTAAAGGTTACACAAGTAATGGATTACTAAAATCCCGTAGAGATAGTTAAATTTAAAGAGTTAAATTTAATGAAAGAGAAGTTGGACTTCTTAACTAAAGGGAGTGGGATTTCCTAAAATGACATAGGGATGGGCATTTTTGGAAATCACTGAATTCGGATTCATAAAAATTATCTTGACTTTAAAAAATGAAGAAATAATTTCTGTGCACATTGGTAAAATCAGTTTATCAATCGGAGTCACGATGAATTTTATATTAATTTCTAGAACAACGGGCTTGACTTGTTGAGCTTAAGTTATGGATTATGGGCCCTAAGGAGTTAGAGTTCTAATGCAATTATAACTTAATCTAATCTAGAAATTATCTATAAATATATGTACTGTGTTCAAAAATTACACAAGATTTTCAGTCTAGCAATTTTTGAAAATCAGTCTATATTAGTCAAGAGGTTTTTCGAAAATTCCTCTGTCCCTTTTGAGAAAATTCGGACTGTGATTTTTGTGAAAAATTACAATTCAAATTAACAGATCAAATCTGTTTATTCTCTACGTAAAACTTCTGATTAATTTCTAGTGCAGTCAATCAGAGGGTTTCTGTTTTTCGTTCGTGGACCTAATTCCGGTGATTGATCGTGACGCCACCGGTTCCCGGGATTTACAAGAAAAGTAGATTAAGTTCTGTTGGTGTCCATAATCTCGCTTTGAGATTTTAAGGTAAAATATTTAATTGTGATTATTTTTTTTACTTACACATATTTAATCGTAAAAGTTTTGATACCCTTGATATGGAATCGTTCCATATAATAAAATAAAATTTTTAAACTTCCGCTGCACCGGGTATCAATTCTTGATTGATCTGAACACGTTTTCCAACAGTGGTATCAGATACAGGTTGCTCAGATCAAACGATTAAATTAATCGATTGTACAAAATTTTTAAGCCTCGGTTTTTGAAACAAAACGAAAATTTTAAAATTGAATTTTAATGGGCAAATCGGGCAGCGAGCGTCGCTGCCCTGCCCGGGATTGTCTCGGGCAGCCCGGAAAAATTATTTTTAATTTTTAATTAAAATTCTAATTTTTTTTTGAAATTTTAGTTTTTGATCCGATCGAAAATTGTTTTTGATTGGTTCACGAGGCATCGGATCGAATTGTTCGAGTCCGAAAATTTTAAAAATTGATTTTTGGATAAATTTGAATTTTTGGAAAATTTATAAATTTTATCCGTTAAATTAAATTTTATAAAATTAATTATTTTGGTACAATTGATGATAAGATATGATCTTATGGATGGATAAGATAAAATATGATTTTATCTTTTAAATTATGATGCCTTTGCATGTTTATCCAATTATTTAATTATTGAATTAATTATTGGATAAAGGATGATCGATTGCCATGACCAATGTTTTAGGTGTATGTTAGATAATTTACATTTGTCTTATTGTTGTTGGATTTTATTAATGGGCTTGGTTTATAGCCCAATATGATTGTCATATGTAATAAAAGTGGGCCTGGTTTATGGCCCGTTCCCACCCCTAAAAATGTATCCCATATTTGTCATCGAAATTTATTGTAAATTTATTAGACTTAGTGGGAGACAAAGATTTGAAGAAATGGTGGGCCCAGCAGACAATGAAGACCGAAGAAATGTAAATTGGAAGCTCAATGTAATAGGATTGCATTGCATACTTGCATATCACCTAGGATTGGACTTAGACTCGTGATTGGCAACCACGGGTCGATTAGTTAATGAGATCGATCATCCTTAAATAATATATGATATTATTGATGTATGCATGTTTAGACTAAATTGTATGAATCCCGCAAGCATACATAAATTGCATGATGAGACAAATTTTCAAAATAAAATCCCTCATTTTAAATATGATTTAAAATTGATATCAAGATAAACAAAGGGAATTTAAATATTGTTTAAATATTCCTACCTTCCATCAACGATCAATGTATGAGATGCTACCCGCGGATACGGTCCGGCTCATATTATTGGGGGGGCCCGTTCGTCGGAAAGCTGTACATTGGATCGGCACATGTTGTAAGTTGGGTGGAACTCCCATGGGATTGGCTCATATTATTGGGGATCCACATGGCGACCGTCCATCACAACTTAATATTGATGGGTCATCTTGACATGTCACAATAAACGGCGTCATATTATTGGGCCCTTATTGGACATGAGGTGAAAACATGGGGGTTGCTTTGGAAGCAAATGGGCTCTACCTTTTGAAAATTATGGTTGGCTGATATTATTCGGGACTATGATTTGTCAATTGGACTCCATGTTCCCACTAAGGAAAGGGTTTCCCGTTTTCACTAGAGGGTAGTGAAATCGTTAAAATAGTGGGAGTGTAATTCATAAAATTAAAATTCGCCATATTTTATGTCTTAGTAAATTAATTAAACAAATCACTGATTATTGTCTGTTTCCTTTTCAGTATTTCATTACGATGAATTCGCGAAATCTACTATACTCAATTCTCGAACAAAACAAATTGACTGGCGCAAACTATACGGAATGGTTCCGTAAATTAAAAATTGTTCTAAACTCGGAGAAAATTTTCTACGTGTTAGAAAAGAATCCTCCAAAGGAAGCACCGGCTAATATAAGTCCGAAAGAATTGGCAAAACTTGATCAATGGTGGGACCATGATATCAAGGCTAAATGCTATATGCAAGCTTCAATGTCTGATGAACTCCAGAGGTGATTTGAGGATTCCGTGAATGCTGCTGACATACACGTGCACCTCAAGGAACTTTTTGGAGCTCAGTCAAGGTCGAACAGGTATGCCACCGTCAAAGAGCTCATGACATGCCGCATGCGAGATGGGACTTTGGTCCGTGAGCATGGGGTACACATGATTGGGCTCATTGAAAAGTTGATAACACTCGATTTGACATTGGAGCATGAGCTAAACGCGGACTTATTACTTCTTTCACTTCCTTCGTCGTTTGACGGATTTGTGCTGAACTTCAATATGAACAAGATAGAGGCCACCCTTGAAGAGATGGTCAATATGCTTGTGTCTTATGAGGCCACATTAAAGAAGGATAAACTGGTACTCTTGGTTGGCTCCTCTTCTTACTCCAAGAAGGGGCCAAGTGGAAAGGGTAAGAAACGTTCTGCCCCGCCCAAGAAGATTGTACCAAATAAGAAGGAAAGGCCAAGGTTTCAAATGTGAATAAAGATGATAACATTTGCCACTACTGCAAGAAACTCGGTCATTGGAAACGTAACTGCAAGGAATACCTCGAACAGTTGCGAACTGCAAAGGGTATGTTTTACATTGAAATAAATGTTTCGCTTAATAATTCTTCTTGGGTATTGGATACCGGATGTGGATCTCACATTTGCAATGATTTGTAGGTGATGACAAGAAGTCGTAAGCTAAGGATGGGTGAGACCCAGCTAAGGCTCGGGAATGGTTCTAGAGTCGAAGCCAAAGCTATAGGAGACATTTATTTAGTTTTGCAGAACAATTTTAAGTTATTTTTGAGAGATATTTTATATGTTCCGGATTTGGTCAAAAACATTATATCTATTTCTATGCTTGAAAGATATGGTTTTTCTTGCAATTTTGTGAATGGAATTTGCAATATTTACAAGAATGAATGTTTGATTGGAAATGGACAACTTGAAAACGATCTATATAGCTTAAAATTAAAAGACGTTCCAATTAATTATGTTGATAAACCGGTAACAACAATTAAAAGGAAAAACGATAGTCAAAACCCGGCAAACCTTTGGCATGCTAGGCTAGGTCATATTTCCTCAAGGAGGATGAACAAGCTAGTGGGAGAGGGCATGTTTGATATGTCTGATATTAACTCTCTACCTACTTGTGAGTCCTGCCTAAAGGGAAAAATGACTAAATCTCCTTTCAAAGGGAAACCTGAGCATAGTCAAAATCTGTTGGATTTGATCCATACAGATGTTTGCGGTCCATTTAGGATTGGTACTAAATGTGGCAACATCTACTTCATTACCTTTACTGATGATCATTCTAGGTATGGGTATTTATATTTAATGAAATATAAGTCTGAAGCATTTGAAAGGTTCAAAGAATTCAAGGCTGAAGTAGAAAACAAACTACGTAAAAGTATTAAGGCACTTCGATCGGATCGAGGTGGAGAATACTTAAGTACCGAGTTTTTGGACTATCTAAAAGAGAATGAGATTCTCTCTCAGTGGACTCCTCCTATGACACCTCAGCTGAATGGTGTTTCGGAGCGTCGCAATCGAACTTTGTTGGACATGGTTTGATCCATGATGAGCTTCACTGAGCTCCCACCTTCGTTTTGGGGCTACACGCTTGAAACGGCGGTATTGTTGTTAAACAACGTCCACACTAAAGCAGTAAATAAAACACCATACGAGTTATGGAATGGCAAAGCTCCTAAGTATTCGTACTTGAGGATTTGGGGATGTCCTGCTTACGTGAAGTAGACAGTAGGAGATAAGTTGGATAGTCGATCCACCTTATGTTATTTTGTAGGGTATCCGAAGAATTCAATCGGATATTATTTCTATCATCCTACTGAAACAAAAGTGTTTTTTTCAAGGAATGCCACCTTCTTGGAGAAGGAGTTCTTATTGGATAAGAAAGGCAAGATGATGGAACTCGAAGAAATTCGAGAAGAACCCGAGATACAAAATAGCGATCCTACACCTCAAGAATCATCACAAGACACGCCTATTACTAGGAGATCCGAGAGGACTTCTAGGCCTCCTATTAGATATGGTCTTCTTCTTGAAGGGGATCAAAGTGAACCCGACATTGGATGTGATCCAAGAAACTTCAAGGAAGCAATTTCTGATGCTGATTCAAATTTATGACTTAAAGCTATGCAATCGAAAATAGACTCGATGCATTCTAACCAAGTTTGGTCTTTAGTAGATCCTCCCGATGGAATTGTTCCAATTGGGTGCAAATGGATCTATAAGAGAAAGCTTGGGCTTGATGGAAAGATATTGACCTACAAGGCACGATTGGTGGCAAAAGGTTATACTCAAAGACAAGGAGTTGACTATGATGAAACCTTTTCACCAGTCACAATGTTCAAGTCCATAAGAATCCTTATTGCCATAGCAGCATGGTATGACTATGAGATATGACAAATGGATGTAAAGACTGCATTTCTTAATGGAAACATTAAGAAGAGATCTATATGATGCAGCCTGAGGGATACACATCCATGGGAAGCGAGCATAAGGTATGCAAGCTTCAGAGATCAATCTATGGTCTCAAACAAGCATCAAGAAGTTGGAACCAGAAATTTGATGAAACGATAAAGGATTTTGGTTTTATCAAGAACCCGAAGGAACCATGCGTGTACAAGAAAGTAGTTAAGAATGCGGTAACATTCTTAGTACTTTATGTTGATGACATCCTACTCATGGGAAATGATGTAGGGATGTTGCAGTCAACAAAGATATGGTTATCAGGTAGATTCTCGATGAAGGATTTAGGTGAGGCATCCTATATTCTAGGAATTCAGATCTATAGAGATAGATCTAAAAGAATGATAGGACTCACTCAATCAACCTACATCGACACCATATTGAAAAGGTTTTCAATGGATGGGTCCAAGAGAGGACATCTACCTATGTGTCATGGAGTTTCTTTATCCAAGTCTATGTGTCCCAAGACTGACAAAGAGATAGAGAAGATGACACACGTGCCATATGCGTCAGCCATAGGTAGTATCATGTATGGGATGATATCTACCAGACCGGATGTGGCCTATGCTCTGAGCGTCACGAGCAGATACCAAGCCAATCCCGGTCAAATGCATTGGAAAGCCGTGAAGGATATTCCTAAGTACTTGCGAAGGACTAAGAATTTATTCATGGTTTATGGAGGGAGAGAATTGAAGTTGGAAGGCTATACCGACTCTAGCTTCCAATGTGATGTGGATGACTCGAAATCAACCTTTGGATTTGTATTTGTGCTCAATGGCGGTGCTGTCTCTTGGAAGAGTTCCAAGCAGGACACCACAGCGGATTCCACCACTGAGGCAGAATACATTGCAGCATCAGCTGCTGCTAAAGAGGCGGTTTGGATAAGGAAATTCATCCAAGAGTTGGGTGTAATTCCTGAAGCTGTTGGTTCAGTCCCGGTGTACTGTGACAACACGGGTGCCGTTGCTCAGGCAAAGGAACCAAGGTCTCATCAGAAGTCCAAACACATACTAAGGAAATACTACATCATCCGGGAGATCGTGGAAAGAGGAGACATCAGTATCGAGAGAGTGGCCTCTACAGACAATATCGCTGATCCGCTTACTAAGACCTTGCCAGGACCATTGTTTGACAAACATCGCGAAGCAATGGGATTACGTAGTATGACTAGTTGGCTTTAGGGCAAGTGGGAGATTGAAAGAGTGGGTGCCCGGTTAGCCAACTTGTGGCTAAGGGCTTTTATGACTCTATGTAAAACAATCTTTTGTTTAATATAATTTATACTTTTATAATGGCATTGACTTTATCTTTCTTCATAATGTTATATTATGATATACTATTGTTGTTTTGATAAAGACCTTGAATATACTATAGTGTATGTAAGATGTGGTAGCACATGAGAATGGCTATCATGAAACACATCTTATAGTCACTGTATATTCTAAACTGTTCCTAATCAATTGAGCCGTCCGCAAATAAGGATAAGGATCGCTCGAGATTGAGACTAGCATTTGCGATGCAAAGTACCACGTTTCATTGGTTGGAACATAGAGATGTTCAAAGCATGCAAATGGATATTCATATGATGAATGATCGAACTACCCTATTCGGACTTTCCAAGTGGTTATCACTTATCGAGTGGGAAAAGTCCGCGGTTTTGGTTGTACACCATTAGTCCTTATTACTTGAAACATCATTGAGACTCTATATGCTAGTACTGTACTTTGACTCGTTTACCGACTCTATTGGGGTCATCAGGTGTCGGGATTGGGTACAGTTACGACACATATAGGAGTCGATGCTTTGTTGTCAAGGATTCACCACATACTTGCGAGTGTGGATATCCTATGCGATCTGAGGAGATATTAGTGTGATGAATCTCTGGCCAGAGTACATGATGTGTTTTAGGTTAATGGGTTTTCCTAGTAACACATACGATATCACTATTTGATCTCCAAGATGTAATGCATAGTTATCGAATCTCGAACGACTCTCTATATACCAATGGTTGTTGATTCGATCGGGATATATGGATGAAGGGACTGTACTGTACGCTAACCAAAATCTACTGGTTCTTGCAGGCACTATCAGTAATACCTAGGGAATCATGGGGCGATGTTGCTAGGCGCTCTTACCATGATTAGATGGGTAAGTCGGAAATTATTGTTCCGAGTCACAAGGAGTTGTGAGCCCACGGCTAGCTGTATTCCTGAACCATTGAGGGTTACACAAGTAATGGATTACTAAAACCCCGTAGAGATAGTTAAATTTAAAGAGTTAAATTTAATGAAAGAGAAGTTGGACTTCTTAACTAAAGGGAGTGAGATTTCCTAAAATGACATAGGGATGGGCATTTTTGGAAATCACTGAATTCGGATTTATAAAAATTATCTTGACTTTAAAAGATGCAGAAATGATATCTGTGCACATTGGTAAAATCAGTTTATCAATCGGAGTCATGATGAATTTTATATTAATTTCTAGAACAACGGGCTTGGCTTGTTGGGCTTAAGTTATGGATTGTGGGCCCTAAGGAGTTAGAGTCCTAATGCAATTATAACTTAATCTAATCTAGAAATTATCTATAAATATATGTACTGTGTTCAAAAATTACACAAGTTTTTCAGTCTAGCAATTTTCGAAAATCAGTCTATATTATTCAAGAGGTTTTTCGAAAATTCCTCTGTCCCTTTTGAGAAAATTCGGACTGTGATTTTTGTGAAAAATTACAATTCGAATTAACAGATCAAATCTGCTTATTCTCTACGTAAAACTTCTGATTGATTTCTAGTGCAGTCAATCAGAGGGTTTCTGTTTTTTGTTCGTGGACCTAATTCCGGTGATTGATCGTGACGCCATCGGTTCCCGGGATTTACAAGAAGAGCAGATTAAGTTTTGTTGGTGTCCATAATCTCGCTTCGAGATTTTAAGGTAAAATATTTAATTGTGATTATTTGTTTTACTTACACATATTTAATCGTAAAAGTTTTGATACCCTTGATATGGAATCGTTCCATATAATAAAATAAAATTTTTAAACTTCCGCTGCACCGGGTATCAATTCTTGATTGATCTGAACACGTTTTCCAACAGAATATGCATAGTGAAAATCGCGTGAAGACTTGCAACAAAAAGAAATAGTGCTGCATCATGAACATAACATAAAAAACTTGACATTTAGGGTGATGAGATATGCGTATTTGTGACAACCATTGCAATGGGATTACGTAGTATGACTAGTTGGCTTTAGGGCAAGTGGGAGATTGAAAGAGTGGGTGCCCGGTTAGCCAACTTGTGGCTAAGGGCTTTTATGACTCTATGTAAAACAATCTTTTGTTTAATATAATTTACACTTTTATAATGGCATTGACTTTATCTTTCTTCATAATGTTATATTATGATATACTATTGTTGTTTTGATAAAGACCTTGAATATACTATAGTGTATGTAAGATGTGGTAGCACATGAGGATGGCTATCATGAAACACATCTTATAGTCACTGTATATTCTAAACTGTTCCTAGTCAATTGAGCCGTCCGCAAATAAGGATAAGGATCGCTCGAGATTGAGACTAGCATTTGCGATTCAGAGTACCACGTTTCATTGGTTGGAACATAGAGATGTTCAAAGCATGCAAATGGATATTCATATGATGAATGATCGAACTACCCTATTCGGACTTTCCAAGTGGTTATCACTTATCGAGTGGGAAAAGACCGCGGTTTTGGTTGTACATCATTAGTCCTTATTACTTGAAACATCATTGAGACTCTATATGCTAGTACTATACTTTGACTCGTTTACCGACTCTATTGGGGTCATCAGGTGTCGGGATTGGGTACAGTTACGACACATATAGGAGTCGATGCTTTGTTGTCAAGGATTCACCACATACTTGCGAGTGTGGATATCCTATGCGATATGAGGAGATATTAGTGTGATGAATCTCTGGCCAGAGTACATGATGTGTTTTAGGTTAATGGGTTTTCCTAGTAACACATACGATATCACTATTTGATCTCCAAGATGTAATGCATAGTTATCGAATCTCGAACGACTCTCGATATACCAATGGTTGTTGATTCGATCGGGATATATGGATGAAGGGACTGTACTGTACGCTAACCAAAATCTACTGGTTCTTGCAGGCACTATCAGTAATACCTAGGGAATCATGGGGCGATGTTGCTAGGCGCTCTTACCATGATTCGATGGGTAAGTCGGAAATTGTTGTTCCGAGTCACAAGGAGTTGTGAGCCCACGGCTAGCTGTATTCCTGAACCATTGAGGGTTACACAAGTAATGGATTACTAAAACCCCGTAGAGATAGTTAAATTTAAAGATTTAAATTTAATGAAAGAGAAGTTGGACTTCTTAACTAAAGGGAGTGAGATTTCCTAAAATGACATAGGGATGGACATTTTTGGAAATCACTGAATTCGGATTCATAAAAATTATCTTGACTTTAAAAGATGCAAAAATGATTTCTGTGCACATTGGTAAAATCAGTTTATCAATCGGAGTCACGATGAATTTTATATTAATTTCTAGAACAACGGGCTTGGCTTGTTGGGCTTAAGTTATGGATTGTGGGCCCTAAGGAGTTAGAGTCCTAAGGCAATTATAACTTAATCTAATCTAGAAATTATCTATAAATATATGTACTGTGTTCGAAAATTACACAAGTTTTTTAGTCTAGCAATTTTCGAAAATCAGTCTATATTATTCAAGAGGTTTTTCGAAAATTCCTCTGTCCCTTTTGAGAAAATTCGGACTGTGATTTTTGTGAAAAATTACAATTCGAATTAACAGATCAAATCTGTTTATTCTCTACGTAAAACTTCTGATTGATTTTTAGTGCAGTCAATCAGAGGGTTTCTGTTTTTTGTTCGTGGACCTAATTCCGGTGATTGATCGTGACGCCATCGGTTCCCGGGATTTACAAAAAGAGCAGATTAAGTTCTGTTGGTGTCCATAATCTCTTGCTTCGAGATTTTAAGGTAAAATATTTAATTGTGATTATTTGTTTTACTTACACATATTTAATCGTAAAAGTTTTGATACCCTTGATATGGAATCGTTCCATATAATAAAATAAAATTTTTAAACTTCCGCTGCACCGGGTATCAATTCTTGATTGATCTGAACACGTTTTCCAACAGAATATGCATAGTGAAAATCGCGTGAAGACTTGCAACAAAAAGAAATAGTGCTGCATCATGAACATAACATAAAAAACTTGACATTTAGGGTGATGAGATATGTGTATTTGTGACAACCATTGCAATGGGATTACGTAGTATGACTAGTTGGCTTTAGGGCAAGTGGGAGATTGAAAGAGTGGGTGCCCGGTTAGCCAACTTGTGGCTAAGGGCTTTTATGACTCTATGTAAAACAATCTTTTGTTTAATATAATTTACACTTATATAATGACATTGACTTTATCTTTCTTCATAATGTTATATTATGATATACTATTGTTGTTTTGATAAAGACCTTGAATATATTATAGTGTATGTAAGATGTGGTAGCACATGGGGATGGTTATCATGAAACACATCTTATAGTCACTGTATATTCTAAACTGTTCCTAGTCAATTGAGCCGTCCGCAAATAAGGATAAGGATCGCTTGAGATTGAGACTAGAATTTGCGATGCAGAGTACCACGTTTCATTGGTTGGAACATAGAGATGTTCAAAGCATGCAAATGGATATTCATATGATGAATGATCGAACTACCCTACTTTTCAAGTGGTTATCACTTATCGAGTGGGAAAAGTCCGCGGTTTTGGTTGTACACCATTAGTCCTTATTACTTGAAACATCATTGAGACTCTATATGCTAGTATTGTACTTTGACTCGTTTACCGACTCTATTGGCGTCATCAGGTGTCGGGATTGGGTACAGTTACGACACATATAGGAGTCGATGCTTTGTTGTCAAGGATTCACCACATACTTGCGAGTGTGGATATCCTATGCGATCTGAGGAGATATTAGTGTGATGAATCTCTGGCCAGAGTACATGATGTGTTTTAGGTTAATGGGTTTTCCTAGTAACACATACGATATCACTATTTGATCTCCAAGATGTAATGCATAGTTATCGAATCTCGAACGACTCTCGATATACCAATGGTTGTTGATTCAATCGGGATATATGGATGAAGGGACTGTACTGTACGCTAACCAAAATCTACTGGTTCTTGCAGGCACTATCAGTAATACCTTGGGAATCATGGGGCGATGTTGCTAGGCGCTCTTACCATGATTCGATGGGTAAGTCGGAAATTGTTGTTCCGAGTCACAAGGAGTTGTGAGCCCACGGCTAGCTGTATTCCTGAACCATTGAGGGTTACACAAGTAATGGATTCTTAAAACCCCGTAGAGATAGTTAAATTTAAAGAGTTAAATTTAATGAAAGAGAAGTTGGACTTCTTAAATAAACGGAGTGAGATTTCCTAAAATGACATAGGGATGGGCATTTTTGGAAATCACTGAATTCGGATTCATAAAAATTATCTTGACTTTAAAAGATGCAGAAATGATATCTGTGCACATTGGTAAAATCAGTTTATCAATCGGAGTCACGATGAATTTTATATTAATTTCTAGAACAACGGGCTTGGCTTGTTGGGCTTAAGTTATGGATTGTGGGCCCTAAGGAGTTAGAGTCCTAATGCAATTATAACTTAATCTAATCTAGAAATTATCTATAAATATATGTACTGTGTTCAAAAATTACACAAGTTTTTCAGTCTAGCAATTTTCGAAAATCAGTCTATATTATTCAAGAGGTTTTTCGAAAATTCCTCTGTCCCTTTTGAGAAAATTTGGACTGTGATTTTTGTGAAAAATTACAATTCGAATTAACAGATCAAATCTGTTTATTCTCTACGTAAAACTTCTGATTGATTTCTAGTGCAGTCAATCAGAGGGTTTCTGTTTTTTGTTTGTGGACCTAATTCCGGTGATTGATCGTGACGCCATTGGTTCCCGGGATTTACAAGAAGAGCAGATTAAGTTCTGTTGGTGTCCATAATCTCGCTTCGAGATTTTAAGGTAAAATATTTAATTGTGATTATTTGTTTTACTTACACATATTTAATCGTAAAAGTTTTGATACCCTTGATATGGAATCGTTCCATATAATAAAATAAAATTTTTAAACTTCCGCTGCACCGGGTATCAATTCTTGATTGATCTGAACACGTTTTCCAACAGAATATGCATAGTGAAAATCGCGTGAAGACTTGCAACAAAAAGAAATAGTGCTGCATCATGAACATAACATAAAAAACTTGACATTTAGGGTGATGAGATATGTGTATTTGTGACAACCATTGTAACGTCCCAATTTCTTAATCGGAGCGTTACTCAACATGCATACTTAAATTTGGTAAAAATAAAAATTTTGCGGAAGCATAATCTTCTTTAATAAAAAGAGCGTATAATAAGTGCACAAAATAAAATAGCATTTAAAAATCTTTGCCAAACATGGCCATCAACATAAGATTCAAAATTTGTTTAAAACATCTTCCATTCTAAAGCATTCGCACTCATGCATTGCTCGTTGCACCGACCCCTGCCTCTTCTTCATGTCCGCCCACATAATCATCAATAAAAGCATCCACATCCTCGTTACCTGCACCATTCAAATATAATGAGTCGAAAGACTCAGCAAGAAAATGCATAAAAAAGATTTAACTTTAAAAGAGAAAACATTAACTTAAGCTTTCATGCAATAAACATAACTTTGATGTAGCCATAACATAAAATATTTGGGGTGATGAAGTATGAGTATTGTGGCAACCGTCATAATGAGCCATTCATAGTTTCCTGTTGATAAACAAACATATGACATTAAGCCTGTAAACTTTCATTCTTTGGATTGCCGCTTCGGAGCTCATTCCGAAGTGCATATCCCGTATATCCATCCCGTGAGCCATGTTTGGATAGCCGCTCTAGAGCTCATCCCGAAGTGAATACCCCATATAATCACCACAAGACGCACAAATCATCAAAATATTTTCCATGTATCATATCATTCATCTTATCATGTCATTTCCATAAATCTCGTAACATGCTCATAAAGTTTCTCGTGATGCTACATGCTTAAAATTCTTCAAATCATTTCATGAGAAATTAGCTTTCATGAGAAAATCACATAATCATGCAATACATAACTTGACCGATCCACGTGAGGCATTCCGTCCGTCTCAGACCTTGAAAACTTTAAAAATTCTTCATGAACATTCTTAAAAATAATTAACATACATTAAAATACTGAAAATATGATTTTTATGACTTAAAAACTCATAAAATGCGGTAGGAAAGTCGAGCCTGCGGCGCGGCTGCGCTGTCTCTACACCGCGGGCGTGCCGCCCGCTCGCGTTCTAGCGGAATCGCGGTGCGGGCGCGCTGCCTCAGCAGCGAGTGCGCGCCGCCTTTGCGCAAAGTTGCACAGCTCAGGCGCGGGAACGCCGTCGCGACATCTTTTTTCGAAAACTGATCTTTTCTGCACTATTTCAAAACCCACAATGCTTTGGAACGTTTTTCCATCAAAATACCATTCAACAACATCAAAACTTCAAGAATAACTTGTACCAATACATCAACCATTTCAAAGATTTTGAATCAAAAACCCTCATAACTACTTTTACCCAAAAATTTGATTTATTTCCTTCAAATCATTCAAAACTCCATAAACATGAACCGAACTCATCAGGAATGCTTCACGTATCGCAATCAAGCAACATACTCGTAAAATTTTCCAAAAAGAACATGCATAGATCACCAATCAAACACGTAGGTTTTTACCTTGAAATTACATATATTCTTGAATGGGTTTAAAAAAAATAGTAAAAACTTGCCTGAATCGTCTGATTGAGATTAACCTGGACGTCGGAACGATCTAGCCTTGAGAAGTCAAAGAACCCTAGCCTTGATGCAGCATTTGAGTGAGAGAGATTTGAGAGAAAAAGAGAGCGTTCAAAATGAGAGTTCAGAATAAAATTCCGAACGCTTATTTCTTTTGTGACTAATGGGCTCCAACACGGCCCATTAGTTACATTTAAAATCCTTTAAAATTTTACTCTCCCATTTAATAAAAATACACTGCATCTCTTTAAACTTAATTTAAAATAAACAAATTTTCTTAACTCAAGCCAAGGCTAGGCTCGTCCTACGACCCAAAATTAATACCAACCTGAAAACTTTAAAATCATACCTATCACATAACATTTCAGGCATTTAATTAAATAACATAATTCACATAACAATTAATTTATCTAAATAACATGCATTAAATCATATAATTCAATTAATTAATCGTGATTAAGCTAGTGGACTTTTGGACCTTACAACTCTACCCTCCTTAAAAGAATTTCGTCCTCGAAATTCGACTTACCAAACAGTCCAGGATAGCATTCTCGCATATCCTGTTCGGTTTCCCAAGTAGATTCCTTAACCAACTGGTTGCGCCATAAGACTTTCACCATTGGAATCTCTCTGTTTCTCAACCTACGAACTTGTCTGTCCAAGATTTGAACAGGCATCTCATCGTAGGATAAGCCTGGCGTCCAATCCACTGGCTCATGGCGGATAACATGAGAAGGATTTGCCACATACTTCCTTAGCATGGAGATATGGAAGACATTGTGAACACCCTCCAAGTTTGGTGGTAGTGCTACCCGGTAAGCTCGAGCCCCAACTTTTTCTAGGATCTCGAAAGGTCCTATATATCTTGGACTCAATTTACCTCTCTTTCCAAACCTCATAACACCTTTACATGGTGACACCTTTAAAAATACATGGTCACCTACTACAAACTCCAAATCTCTACGTCGCTGGTCGACGTAACTTTTCTATCGACTTTGAGTTGTCAACATTCTGTCTCTGATCTTGGCTATTACATCCACCGTTTAAGTCACTATATCCGGTCCCAAAACAGCTCTCTCTCCAACTTCATCCCCGTGTAGGGGAGTTCTACAACTTCTCCCATACAATGCCTCATAAGGAGTCATGCCAATAGTTGCTTGATAACTATTGTTGTAAGTAAACTCCACTAAAGGCAATTTAGATTCCCAATTACCCCCAAAGTTGATCATACAAGCTTTCAACATGTCTTCGAGTATTTGGATCACTCGTTCTGACTGACCATCTGTCTGAGAGTGAAAATCTGTACTGAAAGCTATCTTCGTTCCCAATCCTCTATGTAAACTTTCCCAAAAGTTCGAAGTGAACTTAGGATCTCTGTCAGATACTTCGCTGGTACTCCATGAAATCTGACAATTTCTCGAATGTACAGCTCTGCATACTGATTCATCGAGAAGTTATTCCTGACTTGAATAAAATGAGCTGACTTAGTTAAACTGTCAACTATCACCCAAATCGAGTTCATCCTTCGCGGTGAAACTGACAATCCTACCACGAAATCCATAGTGACATCTTCCCACTTCCAGGTGGGTATTGGCAATGGTTTCAGGAGTCCTACTGGCCTCTGATGCTCAATTTTCACCTGCTGACAAGTCAAGCATTCACTCACAAATCTTACGATATCCTTCTTCATACCTGGCCACTAGTATAGGGATTGCAGATCCTTATACATTTTTGTACTTCCTGGATGAATGGAATACGGAACAGTATGAGCTTCAGTAATCACTTCAACTCTCAGTGAGTCTACTGCTGGCACCCACATTCTACCTCGGTGATGAACAATTCCATCTTTGAAAGTGTACAATGTACCACCCTTAGCTTCATCTCTGTTCCTCCACAACGTCAACTGTTCATCAGAATCTTGGCCTGCTCGAATTCTCTCAAGCAAACTAGTTACTACTGTTAAGGCTGCTAGAGTGCACACCTCCATTTGTTCGAATACCTCCAAACTCATCCGTTCAAAATCAATAATCAACTCCTGCTGGACTGTCATTTGGTTCAATGTCGCAAACTTGCGACTCAATGCATCTGCTACAACATTAGCCTTACCAGGATGATAGCTAATGTCACAGTCGTAGTCCTTCACCAATTCCAGCCATCGTCTCTGCCTCATGTTCAACTCCTTCTGGGTGAAGAAGTATTTTAGGCTTTTTTAATCAGTGAAAATCTGACACCTTTCGCCGTACAAGTAGTGTCTCCATAGCTTCAAAGCAAAAACAACTGCCTCCAACTCAAGATCATGAGTCGGGTAGTTCCTCTCATGGACCTTCCTTCAGCTGTCGAGATGCATATGCTATTACTTTATCATCCTGCATCAAAACAGCTCCTAATCCACTCTTTGAAGAATCGGTATAAACCACAAAATGACCCGTGCCCTCGTTATCATCCATATAATTCAATCAATTAATCGTGATTAAGCTAGTGGACTTTTTGGACCTTACAACCATCATAAGAGCACATCATAGTTTCTTGTGATCACAATTGTTGTACAACAAGCATATGACATCGGCCCTTAAACTTTCATTCTTCGAAAAGACCCCTCCGGAGCTCATCTTGGAGTACCAGTCCTGTAATTTCCATCTTGTGAGCCATAGTTTGTAAAGGCCCCTCCGGAGCTCATCCCGGAGTACCAGTCCCGTATTGCCACCACAAAAGCACATAAAACATCAAAATCTTTATCATGAATCATCATAACAATCATCATCGTACTTCTTATCATAAAATTCATGGTCACAAACTTCATCCTTTCATGTTCATAATCTTTCGTAAAAACGTCATGCATGCTAAAACCGCTATGGAATGCATTCATGCATAAAATACTTCATAACATTTCATGAATGTCATGGAAAAATAGCTTTCATGAAGGTACACATCATATACATGCATTACATAGCATAATCAATCCACATGAGTCGTTTCATCTATCCTGGACATCAAAACTTGAAATTTTTTGAATAAGCACTCTTAAAAATACTTAAAACACCTTAAAATATCATAAACATAAATTTAGGACTCAAATGTGCGGCTGATTGCACGCACAGGAAACTGCGTGCGCAAGGCGTGACTCTCGCGTCTTGCTCTCTTTTCGGTCCTTTTCGAAGCTATTCACTCTCTCATTGAAAATTATGATAAAAAACATGAAAAATTTCAAAATCTCAAAAAAGAATTCATCCGAAAACAACCATCTTCAAAATATTTTCATCAAAACTTTCAATCAAAACTCCCACATGAAAATTTTGATTTTTCAAACATCTATATCATTGAATCTCGACAAACTTACACCGAACACATCAGGAACGCATCACGCTTCAAGATTATACATCATACTCATGAACCTTTCTAAAATCACGCAACAAAGAAAATCATAAATCTACCTAGGGTTCATATCAAACACAATTATACTCTTGAATAGTGGTTTCAATTGTTAAAAACTTTCCTGTATCTCTGGTGTTTGGATTTAACCTGAAATTGAGAACGATCTACGCTTGAACGGAGAAAAATCCCGCCCTAGCTCTTGATGCAGTTTGAACATGAAGATAGAATAAAGAAAGGAGGTGTCTCGCAGGAAAAGAATGAAAAGATAAATCTGAAAAGTTTTGACGCCAGAATACTTTGTAACTAATGGGCTTAAAAGTCGGCCCATTAGTCTCAAACACTACTTTTAAAAATTTTCCTCATCTCGATATTAAAATTAAATACCAACATTAAAATTTCATAACATAAAATATTTTCTCTCAAAATACTGCACCCACTCTAATTTTAAACATAAAACATTTTCTTAACTCGTTCGAGGGTTAGACTCGTTTCTTTGGTCCAGTCTAAATTCCAAACCTGAAAACTTTAAAATGACATGTAACACATAAAATTTTCAGGCATAACATGACATCAAAATTAAACATCATTAATAACATGCATAAAATCATATAAATCACTCAAAATTATCGTGATCGAGCTAGCTAGTGGACTTTTGGACCTTACAACTCTACCCTCCTTAGAAGAATTTCGTCCTCGAAATCCAAATTACCAAAAAGCTTAGGATAGCGAAAACGCATATCCTGCTCAGTCTCCCATGTAGCTTCCTCAACCAACTATTTATGCCATAGGACTTTCACCATCTTGATCTCCCTATTCCGCAACCTTCGAACTTGACTGTCCAAGATTTGAATAGGTATATACTCATAGGACAAATATGGTGTCCACTGCATTGGTTCGTGGTGAATTACATGAGAAGGATTTGCAACGTACATCCTCAACATGGAGATATGGAAGCCATTGTGAACCTCTTCTAGGTTTGGAGGCAAAGCTACTCGATAAGCTCGATCCCCAACCATCTCCAAGATCTCAAAAGTTCTTATGTATCTTGGACTCAGTTTTTCCCCTCTTGCCAAATCTCATAACACCCTTCCAAGGTGACACCTTCAAGAATATGTGATCACCTACCTCAAAATCCAATTCTATACACAGCTTGTCGGCGTAGCTTTTCTGATGACTCTGAGCTGTCAACATCATATCTCTAATCTTTGCTATCAAACTCACTATTTGAGTCACTAACTCCGATCCCAACACAGCTCTTTCTCCGACTTCATCCCAATGTCGAGGAGTCCTACACTTCCTTCCATACAATGCTTCATAAGGAGCCATACCAATAGTCTTTTGATAACTATTGTTGTATGTGAACTCCAATAAAGACAAATTTGACTCCCAATTACCCCCAAAGTCTATAATGCAAGCTTTGAGCATATCCTCGAGTATTTGAATCACTCTCTATGATTGCCCATCTTTCTGAGGGTGGAATGCTGTACTGAAAGCTAATTTTTTTCCCAAACCACGGTGTAAGCTTCCCAAACCACGGTGTTCACAAGAGACAAACCAAAGAGGACTATTAAAGTTCCTCAAAGACTTGGTTATGAATATCTACTAGCACATGCCTTTGTGACAGGTAGTGAGCTTGATGAGGTGGAGCCATTGGAGTTTGAACAAGTAATGAACAACAAGGAAGTTCAAAATGGCTCCAAGCAATGAAAGAAGAAATGTCTTCCTTGGAGAAAAAAAAACATGGTGTCTAGTTGATAAACCTAAAAATCAAAAGCTAGTTGGCTGCAAATGGAGTTTTAAGAAAAAGGAAGGAATTCCAGGTTTTGAAGGAGTTAGATACAAAGCAAGGCTGGTAGCTAAGGGCTTCACACAAAGAGAAGGAATAGATTTTAATGAGATTTTCTCACCAGTGGTAAAACAAACGTCCATTCGATTGATACGTTGAATGGTTGCTCAAAAGGATATGGAGCTTGATCAAATGGATATTAAGACCAACTTTCTTGCATGGTGGTCTAGAGGAGGCTATCTACATGAAAAAACCTAATGGTTTTGAACAAGGAAACTCAGATCAGGTGTGCTTGTTAAAGAAGTCCATTTATGGCTTGAAGTAGGCCCCTCGACAGTGGTATTTGAGGTATGATAGCTTCATGGAGAAAGTTGGGTATGAGAGGTCTAAGCATGACACTTGTGTGTATTTAAAGAAGGAAATCTCTGGTTGTCCAATATACCTATTGCTTTATGTAGATGATATGCTTATAGAAATCAAGGATAAAATAGAGATGAATGAACTCAATTTAAAGTTAAAAGAAGAATTTGAAATGAAAGATATGGGAAGTGCTAGTAAGATTCTGGGAATTAACATCATTCGAGATAGAAATAACATAAGATTATTTCTATCTCAAGAGGGTTATGTTGTAAAGTTTCTTCACAATTTTTCTATGGCTACTTCAAAATCAGTAAGCACTCCCATAGGAAAGCATTTTAAACTCTCTACTACTTAGTCACCCAAGGATGCTAATGAGGTGGAGTATATGCAAAAGGTACCATATTGATAGGTGTCGTTTTTACGTGTTTTATTGCATTGTTTTGCATGTGTTTTGCATGATTTCGTGTTTTTAAGGTCATTCATGCTTAGTTATTGAATATTTCTTTCATTATGATCACTACTCATAATTTTTGATTTGTTGTAGGCAAAAGATGGAGAAAATGAAGAGTTTAAGCATCGAGAATCACAAAGCATTAATGGTCCAAAAATTATTTTTTGACTCTAGAGTGATCCAAATCTAATATCACCATCCAGATTGTAGTTTATGATGTTTTAAAGCTGCTCTCAAAATTTCAGCTCGATCCGACAGTTAGATTGTGAGATATGATTTTTTGAAAATTGTCGCGCACTGCAGAAGAGAATATGCGAGAAAAACACTTTTGGGACATAATTTTAGTCGCCTAGGCGGGATTTTTTTCCGCCTAGGCGTGACACGGAAGTGGAAAAAATCTGAAAATTTGAAAATTACAAATTGGCGAATTGTCGGGCTTTATTTGACGGTTTTTCAAGCACATATAAAAAGAAGAGAAAAGAACACAACTGGGGACTTTAGATGGCAGATAGAATTGAAGAGAGGAGGCGGCCATCAATCAAAGGAACAAAGGGCATGAGCGAGGGAGAGGACAAGAAGAACTCAAAAACCGCAACTACTAGTTGTCTCTTTTCTCTTTTCTTTTTGTTGGGATTTAAGGGATCTTACCCCTAAAACTATGTTTGATTCCTTCTTGAATATTGGATTTAGTTTTTATGAATTCTTGATTATTTGGAGATTGATCAACTTCGAATTGATTTTATGTGTTATAATTGATACCGAAAGGATATTTTATAACATGATAGAGTAATATAATTCATGGATCTATAACTTGCATAGAAATATGAGGTTGGATACATGCTGATAGTCATAGTCCATTAGTTTGAAAGCTAGAGGATTCCACCATTCATTAATGCAATTGCAGTTGCTAAATAACGCAATAACACTTGGTTATTGCATTTTGTTAATTAGATTAATATAGTTCAACAGAGTACATTGATAGATTAAGGAATTCCGTTAGAAGCATAGCTTGAGAATTGAAATTCAATCATTAGATAAGATTAAGGGGTAGGTGAATTGAGATCCTAACAATCATTTATTTATTTTTTGAAATTTATTTCGTTATTTATCTTTTGTTTCAGTCTTTTATTTAAGTTTATTAATTTATTCTCATCTCATCTTTTTTAACTAAAGAATAATACTTGAGGTAATTTTAACATAAATCAATCTCTGTGGGACGATACTCGTACTTTGTACACTATATTATTACTTGACTCGTGCACTTGCGATATATTTAAGCTTAATTGTTATATATATTTAGTTTGATTTTCAGTGGTAGTATTTGCTCGATCAATTTTTTGGCGCCGTTTTCGGGGATTTAAATCGACAATATTTACTTTTGTTATTTTCTTTAGTTAATTTTCTATTTTTTATAGTAATAATTTAGTCCTGCTTGATCTATTTTTTTAATTTTATTTTTGCAGGAATTCATCTGGTGTAATACTTTGAGATGTTCTATCGACAAGTATTCATGAGTTTTACTCAGCAACATGGAGAGCCATTCTATGCAGAATGAGAGAGATTCAATAATTTATCGAACACCTACCGATATCATGAGTTTAATAAATATTCTCTCCTTAAATTTTTTCTTAATGGTTTGGACGCAGTGACAAGAAGATGGGTAATTAATGGAGCTTTGAAAACTGGTTGTCCACTATTTTGCCGAGATGATGACAGTGCGATACACATATTATATGATATGCCAAAATTTGACTATCTTCGGTATTGGGATCTTTCACCACAGATTTGGATACTGACAAGATACTCATTACCCAGATTTTACAGACCAACCATTCGAGTTTCAAAAGGAGGAGGTAAGTTGTTCTAAATTGATCTTACATTCATTAGAGGATATGGTGGACAAGTATGTGGCATTGACTGAGACAGCGATAGAAAATCAAATCAATTCTAGATGTCACCTTGTCGAGCAGATAGAGAATATTAAGAGATTGTACCATGACCACCGAGAACATAAAGTGAAGAAAGATACTCAAACAATGATCCCCCAAATTTGGTTCGATGATGATGACTCAGAGAACTACGATTTGGAGTGCAAATCAATTCATGCTTAAGATATAGAGTTGTTCGAGTCTTCTATTCCCATTGAACCTCGGGTGGAAGAAGTTTTGAAGGAGACAATATATGAAGATACACTGCCAACACCAATTTCACAAGAATTTGTTCTCCAAGAACTTACAGAGATGTTCTCTTCCCATGTTTATTAGCTGCTATGGAGTGTTGTTGAGGTGACAAGCTTAAACTGTATACATCTGGACAATCTTGAGAGCACATGGAACAAAGACCCAATGGTGGTTCATATGCACTTACTTTGAGCATCAACCGGGTCGAAGCCGAAGACTGAAAATCAGGCGCTACTTGGGAGGCAACCCAAGATTTTTACTTCACTTTATTTTTCTTATTTTATTTAATTTTAATCTAGTTTTTGTTTTTAATTGAGTTGATCATGTTTAATCCCTATATTTTTTGATTTTCAAGGTGAATATGCGGTACTATTGATGGCCTAAGAAATGTGGTGCAACAGCAGAAGGTGGATGAGGATGAGAACGACGATGACCAGTAGTCAGGGGAGTTTCTGTTTCATTTTCCGTTTGTCTTATTTTCCTTGTTCCGTGTTTTGCTTTGTTTTGTGTTGCAATTAGGAGTTGTCTTGGTCGTTAGCATTGAGGACATTGCTAGTTTTTAGTTTGGGGAGGTTGTCTTTTATGTGTTGCATATCGTTTTTCGTCTCATGCATGTTGTTTATGGATGAAACCATAAAATCCAATGATGATTAGGGAGAATTTTTTTGAAATAATAGCCTTTGAAAGAATGGAAACCTTTAGATTGAATGTGAATATTCCATTACACCATAGCTTAACCGGTGAAGTGTACTGAGAGACAACATTTCAGTGGCTAGATCATTGCATGGAACTATGGGTTTTGCGAACTTAGAATGTGACTTTGTAATTTCATTTGTCTCATTCTACTGATACACTTTTGATCTTGGATGAATTTTTTTTTTCTTTTTGAGTGATCCATAGCGCACCGTTGAAAAAAAAAATTAAAAGAAAAATGCTCTATCCGGGCTATAGACGAGGGGATTAAAATCCTAATCCTATATTTAGTTATAGCTAAGTTTGCGGACCAAATGAGGTATGAAAAAAAAGGAAAACAGCTCCATCCGGGCTGGACACGGGGATTGAAATCCTAATCCAACCAAGTCCTAGATAAGTTTGCAGACCAAATGGGGTTGAATAAACCGGGTTTAAAATCCGGTGGTGCGTAATTTCTATCTATGGATCATTCATATTTTTTGTTCTTAAAAACAATTCCAAGGGAGTTTTAAAGGTAGATATGACTAGGGAGAACGGGTACATGAGAAGTAAATTTACCCCGATGTGTCAATTAGATCTTTTAGCTCAAGTACACAAAGTCTTTCCGAAGTGCATGACATTGGAGCCGCTACACACACACTCACGTTCACGTGAAAACTGAAAGGACATCATGATTTAACTCAAAGGCAGTGAAGTTATCTGAGGCTTGAAGTGTATGAGATCATACATATGTTAGTATGTTGCATTAGTTTGAAAATTTATGTCTTCGTGTTAGTTAAACCTATTTTTCTCGAGGGCGAACAAAATGCTAGTTTGGGGAGGTTGACATGAGTTGTTTTTACGTGTTTTATTTTATTATTTTGCATTTGTTTTGCATGATTTTGTTTTGTTAAGGTCATTCGTATTTAGGTTTTGAATATTTGTTGCATTTGGATGACTCCTCATGATTTTTGGTTGGTTGTAGGCAAAATATGGAGAAAGGAAGAGTTTGAGCACAGAGAAGTGGCACAAGTAGGAATCACAAAACATTAATGGTACAAAATTTATTGTTGACTTTAGATTGATACAAATCCAATATCCAACGTTCTGATGGTAGCTTAGGATGTTTTAAAGCTTCTGTCAAAATTTCAGCTCGATCTGACAGCTAGAACTCCGGATATGATTTTTTGAAGAAAACTGTGCGCTGAGAAAAAAATCAAGCGCCTAGGCGCTAGTTTTGGGCACCTAGGCGCGACCTGCACGATAAAAAAACTTTTGGGATAGAAAATATGGCGCCTAGGCGGGATTTTCTTGCGCCTAGGCACGACGCGGACGGGAGAAAAAATCTGAATTTTTGAAAATTAAAAGTTGCGAGTTTCCGGGCTTTATTTGATGGGCTATCAAGACATATAAATAGGAGATAAAAGAAACATCAGGGGAGATGGAAGAGACGCATCCAAGGAGCCGCCATCGAGGAGGACGAACGTGAGCGAGGGAGACAAAACTTGAAGAACTCAATAAGAATCAGCAACTGCAAAAACTAGTTTTCTCTTTTCTCTTTTCTTTTTGTTGGGATTTAGGGAATCCTACCTCCAAAACTATGTTTTGATTTCTTCTTGAAGATTGAATTTTCTTTTTATGCATTCTTGATTATATTATTGTGTTTATTGAATCTTTGGAGATTGATCAACTTCGAAGTAATTTATAAGTTATGATTGATACCGAAAGGAGATTTTATAACATGATAGAGTAATATAATCCATGGATTTAAAACTTGTATAGACATATGAGGTTCGAAACATGTTGATAGTCATAGTCCAATAGGTCGAAATCTAGAGGATTCAACCATTCATTAATGCGATTGCAATTGCTAAATAACGCAATGACACTTGATTATTGCAATTTGTTAATTAGATTAATATAGCTCGACAGAGTATATTGATAAATTAAGGAATTACGTCAAAAGCATGAATTGAGAATGAAAAATAAATCATTAGAGAAGAAAAGGGGTAGGTGAACCGTTATCCTAACAATCATTTATTTATTAACTTAATTTAATTTATCTATTTTTCTTTTGTTTCATCCTAGTTTTTGTCGTTCATAAATTCATTCTCCATCTCATCTTTATTAACTAAAGAATAATACCTGGGTAATTTTGTCATAAATCAATCTCTGTGGGACGATACTTGAGTTCTTCTTGTCTTCTCCCTCGCTCACGCCCTTCGTTCCTTTGATTGATGGCCGCCTCCTCGATGGCGGCTCCTTGTCTGCGTCTCTTCCATCTCCCCTGATGTTTCTTTTATCTCCTATTTATATGTCTTGAAAGCCCATCAAATAAAGCCCGAAAACTCGCAAATTTTAATTTTCAAAAATTCATATTTTTTCTCCCGTCCGCGTCACACCTAGGTGCAAGAAAATCCCTCCTAGGCGCCAGATTTTCTGTCCCAAAAATATTTTATCGTGCAGGTCGCGCCTAGGCGCCTGATTTTTTTCCCAGCGCGCAGTTTTTTCCAAACAATCATGTCCGGAGTTCTAGCCGTCGGATCGAGCTGAAATTTTGACAAAAGATTTAAAACATCCTATCCTATAATCTGAACTGTGGAGATTGGATTTGGATCATTCTAGAGTTAAAAATAAAATTTGAACCATTAATACTTTGTGATTCCTACTTGTGCCACTTCTCCGTGCTCAAACTTTTCCTTTTCTCCATATTTTTCCTAAAACCAACCAAAAATCATGAGGAGTCATCCGAATGCAACAAATATTCAAAACCTAAATACGAATGACCTTAACAAAACAAAATCGTGCAAAACAAATGCAAAATAATGCAATAAAATACGTAAAAACAAATCATGTCACATATGTGTAGTGAACCAGCCCAGAATCACTAATTAATCAAAGCTTAAAGTATGCAAATCAACTTAAAAGCGGTAAATCAGAAATCCAGCAAAAACTTAATTAAAAACCACCGAAAAAAATACAACCGGTATCCAAATCAAAATACCAAATAATCCTATTATACAACCCCATCAAATAATAGTTCTAATATCTCAAAAATAGAAACCTGGTACAGTACAAATCCACCATGCTACAGCTCAACGACCGCTACCACCTGGTCCGTCCAAACTGAGTCCTGCCCCATGGAATAGGGTATCCTGAACAAAACTGAGGACGTGAGCATAAAAAACCCAGTACGAAAGCATGAGTTTATAGGTGCTACGAATGATAATGCAAATGAATAGTACCGGAAACCTATCCAAAAATCACTGCTCAGTCAATGATGCCATGATATGTAATACGCTTGGCCGTCGGATCAGGACGCACTCCCATACCATAAATCCGTGGACATATCCGGATCCAAATCTATGGTATCCATCCACAAAATATAACGGGGCTGAGCGACCCCTCTATTATCACAATAATACAGGCTCAATGTGAAATGCATGCAGGAATAATATCCGTGACATAATCCATGCACATATAATAAATTCCACATAAAACATGCAAACATAGAACATGCATACTCAATCAGGGTATCTCGGATAGTACATCCGTTCCTCAAAGTAAGCAACCTAGCGATACGAGTCCTCTGGTCCAAGCCTATAAACAGACAATCATTGTATCATTATTTATCCTCTAAAAGCCTTAACTAGACTAATAGGTACTCACTTAGACTATTCTAAGTCTAGTAGTATACATGCATCCGTCATTAGTCCACTGATGAAGATAGCCCCAAAACTTGGGCACAACTCCGCTACAACTCCAATGGCGCTCCATCGCCCCTTGGACCTCGAGAAGAATGCCTAAAATCCCCTAAAATCGAGCTAGAATGAGAGAGGAAGAGGGATTGGTGCACTGAAAATGGACACCCTCGACCCCTATTTATAGGCGAAGACCAGATGGTCCGATCATTCAGATCGGATTGTCCGATCCCTCTCAATCAACCCCTCCGAACACATGCCCTGCCAGCTATCGACAGGAGATCGGATCGTCCGATCCCAACCTTCGGATCGTCCGATCTCTGCGTGTGGTCAAATGAAATACTTATATCTTATTTGAACGCGATCGGATCGTCCGATCGTGACTTCGGATAATCCGATCTCTTCGGAACGTCCGTACCCCAATCCTAGCTTCAGAACTGTTTGGATGGTCCGATCCATTGGCCTTGCTTGGTTCGGATCGTCCAAACTCCCAAACAATTGGAACTTCCCTGGACCACTTTCGAACGCCTTGAATTCTATTTTCCACTCTTTTAGTTTATTTAAGAAGCACTTAATCATGTTTTAGGAAATGAATTAGGTAAATTAAAAATCGGGCTACTACAATATGCAAATGTTGTAGGGTGTCTGATGTACTGCATGGTGTGTACTAGACCCGATTTACCTTATGCAATAAGCATTGTAAGCAGGTTCATGGCAAATCTAGGAAAAGAACATTGGCAATCACTCGAGTGGATCTTAAGATACTTGAATGGATCAAAAGACATAGGACTTTGTTGTGGAGGTGAAGACAGAAACATGAATGTGATTGAGGGATTTGTTGACTCTGATTATGCTGGTTGTTTTGATTCAAAAAATTCACTCTCAGGTTATATATTTACTGCCTATGGTGGAGCTATAAGCTGGAGGGCCAGCATACAAAAGGTAGTTGCCTTGTCCACCATAGAGGAAGAGTATATGGCAGCCACAGAAGGAATAAAATAAGGTATTTGGTGGCATGACTTCATCAATGAAATTGAAGTTGATCAAAGAGAGGTTATTATACACTGTGACATTAAAAGGGCATTTAACCTTATCAAAAATCCAATGTTTCATGAAATATTGAAGCACGGTGACATCAGACTTCATTTTATTCGAGAGGTTGTGGCAAAAGGATCATTCAAGGTCGAAAATATTACCTCAAAAGATAATCCGACAGCTCTGATGACCTAAAAGCTTACCATTGTCTAAGTTTCAGAGGTGCTTGGATCTGGCAAAAGTAACAAAGCCTTGAAGATAAGGGAATGCAGCTAACAAGGATTACTCAAGAGAGGAAGCAGAAGGCAGAACCAAGGTGGAGATTGATGAAACTTGGTCCTGCTTCTGGTACAAGTACTCAATCAGATTTGTTGAAGATTCGAGTTGGGGTCTTTAACTTGGAGTTGGCTAGGTGGTTAGGAGTCAGTTAACTTATTCAACTGTATAACCATTTTTTTGATCTTCAACTTGTATATGTACTAAAAAATTCACTCTTGTCATTTGGTATTGGAATCTCTTGATTGTTGGATGTCGTGGAGTAGGTATCACATACCAAACCACGTAAAATTCTCGTGTGATCTTGTTCTTTTCGATACATGTTTACTGCATTTTTCTAAGAAACTTGAGAGATACATTGCATAAAGTCTGGAATCCATTATTGTAGTTTGATATTCATCGGGCATAGAGTGAAGTTTGTTCATAATCTCGAGAGTTCAAATTTATTCTTGAGGTTCAAAATCATAACATATATTTATATATATATATATACATATATATATATATATATATTAGCTAATCATGGCAATGTATGTAAACAAACCAAGCCGCTCGTGAGTTATCGAAGTTCGATTAGATAAAAGCTTGTTTGAACTTGTTTAAGGAGGTTCGTTAATATAAACGAACCAAGCTCGAGCGCTACGATATTCGGTTCATTAGCTTGTGAACATGTTCGTTAGTAGGCTTGTAAGTCAAATCTTAGATAAAAAAAAGTAATAGTTTTGATATTTGATTTATAGATTTTACATTTTTTTACTTGTGGCAAATATATAAAAATATATTATTAGAATAATATTAAAATTTTAATAATAATATTATATTTTAAATATAAAATTTAGTTTTTAATAAATTTAATGAATATTTAAATTCAAATTTATATTTATTAAGTTCTTTTAGGCTTGATAAATTATCGAATAAGCTCGTGAGTGATGAATATATTCGTTAAATAAAGCTCAAGCTCAAACATTCAAGAGTTCGGTTCGGCTCGGCTCAACTCGATTACATCCCTATTCACCACCATGCTAAAGTTATTTAGTAAATGAGATTTAACTTTAATAAATATTATAGATATATTCGTCCCATAAACAAGGATGTAGTGTTCATTATTAGTTAAAAAAAGTTCCACTCACATGAAAAATACCTTGATTGTTTTGTTTTGTTTTTATTTTGTTTTTATTTTTATTTTTATTATGTGTGGATTAATGCGTAATTTTTTGTAAAAAAATAAGACATTTTCACTGGTCAATTTTGTGAGATTGAATCCTTCATCTGGGTCACAAATACAAAAGTATTACTTTTATCCAAAAAATATTTCTTTTTGTTATAAATTTATCTGTGAGAAATTCTCACAAAAATATACCTAGGCAACTTTTTATCACTTGTCTCAACTCTCAAATAAGGCAAGACGTATGCAATAAAAGAATAAGGTCGCCTTTCTAAATCACATAATTAAAGCGGAACATTCCCACTAACTCAGAAGAAATTAGCATTTGGCACGTTGCAATAATGATTTGAAAAGAGAATAATAATGTCACCCCCACCCCTGAACATAAGGCCCATATCTTAGACCATTTCCAATTCATAACACTATTTTGGTGTCACACTAACTTCAAAATAATGTAATTCTTGCACTAAATTAAAAACTCATCTCCAACCCATTAACTCTAAATTTTACACTAAAAAGAATATTCTCGAAATATTCTCTATTATTTTATTTACAACGACTAATTTATTCCACAAAATATTTTTAAACACAATAATTAAAATATCAATAATATCTAAAATAATATTTTCTACGTAGAAATATTAATGAATTAAAAATTTTAATTACATATATTTTCTGAATAATTTTAAAATTTTTTAATATTTTATTTTATTTATTTAAATATTTAAACTCATTATTTAATTTATGAATTTTAATTTTATTTATTTAAATAATTAAAGAATAAATTAGAAACAAAAAAAGAAAAAAAAAGAAAAAATATAGCATCAAAGCTACAATGTTGCAACAAATATGGTGTAACACTGTAGCTTTGCTCCAACCTGGCGCTGAAAATAGCGCTGGGTTGGAGCAAAGAATGCAACACCATTTTTGGCGTAATACACCAAAATAGTGTTGCATTGGAGATGCCCTTATTGCTACTTTATACGTGTCAAGTGGCAGATTCAGGAATTGATAAATAGATTATTATATGAATTATTTTTTTTCTTTTTTACATCGGTGAAATAAAATTTAATAGATCAAAAAATATATATAAGAAATTTTATGCACAATATCTTACTATCTTATTATATTATAATGACTTCACTCCTTAAAATAACTACTTTTGGTCATAAATGTGTAAAAACATAAATATTCTTAAAATTAAGTTACTTATTAATTGGTCTTTAGAAATTAATATAATATTCTATTTTACTCTTCCTAAAAACCAACATTGCCACTTCTTATTTCTTAACATCCCAACACACTTGAATGTCGTAAACCCACAAACTCACTTCTTCATTTTTCACAATATATAGCATTTGTATTTTCAATATCTTGAAATTATCTACACGTACAAATTATTTTGGTACACGAACTATTGATAAAATTAATGTTAAATTGGTGAATAAACTATTGAAAATAATTTAATTGATATATGATCAAAGTCAAAAGTCAATTTTACCCTTTACTTAAATTGCTTTTAGGTCCAATATTGTTATTAAATTCAACTAGGTACATATTGCTCTTTTTAAATTATTTTATTGATTAAAATTGTAACAATAAATACATATTTACTATATTATTATAATAAATAAAAATAAAATTATATATTATGCATTCGAAAAAGTATTTAATATGAAATTTGTAAATCATAAATGAAAAGATGTATATATATATATATAATTGGAAAAAATTTTTGGTAGACTATATAGATCAGAACACCAACACAACATCATTTGGATCTTGCTTATTGGATCGATTTGAATGATTATGATTGACAAAAATTTTTTTACTTGATTTACACAGTTTTGACAAATTATATGATTTTCTTAATTGTAGTTTAAATTAAATATTTAAATTTAAAAAAATTTAATTTATAATATTTTTATAAATATGATTTATTGATAAATTAAAATTTTAATATAAATGATAATATTATAATATAAATAAAAAAAATCATTTTATTATATATTTATAAATATTGTTAATACATATTTTTTGTGAATATATAATTTATCAGTTTTTCTATCTAAATAAATATAAATTAATGCTTATAATTTTAACCAATAAAATAATCTGAAAAATAAAATGTATCTATTTAATATAATAATATTGGACTTAAAAATAATTTAAGTAAAGAGTAAAATTGTTTTTATAACTTGATCATAATTAACATTACAAGAAAAAACGAAAATAATGACGCTTATTTCCGTCGCTAAACTACTTTAACGACGGAAATACAACGGAAAACTGATCGTCAAAAAATTAAGTGTCACGAACTTGCATAACGACAGATAATGAAATTCTGTCATTATTTAAGACAGACTTATATTGCTTGTCGCTATATATCAGGGACGAATATTTTATTTCTGTCACTAATTTTAACGACAAAATAAATGTTTTTGTCACTAAATTTATGACAGAACAATAAATCTGTCACTGCTTTTGCGAAAAATTTAACGACAAACCGTGCAAATCCGTAACTAAATTGGCGACGGAACTTAAGCTGTTGTCGTTAGTTTTTGCCACAATTGTTAACATCTGTCATTAATTTTAGCGACAGATATGTTATTTCCGTTGCTAAATGCCGAACGGCCCCCCCCCCCCCCCCCCCCCCCCCCCCCGGTTTCCACCACATATCCCAACCAACACAATCTAACATAAATTCACAGTAAAAATATTTAATAAAACAACCAATAATCATTCCATAATATCAGTAGCTCCAAAATATCAAGACAAAAAACATTCTTACTTACAAAATATTGTGGCCACATTCCAAAATATATGATCATTCATTGACAAAAACATGAAAACATTACCGTGGCACACAAAGTAACTTAAATACTTTCAAAAAAGACCTAGCACCGAAATATCTAAGAAAACTATGGTTGCGTGCTATCATCATCATCGTCACGAGCACTCGAAAAGGGGGCGGATTGGGGATCAATAAGTGCATGCTCCATCAAATAACGAACCTGTTGTTGCAAAGTAGTCAACTCTTTTGTAAGTTCTTTAACTCTAGAAGTCGCAGCGGCAACCTCAGCTTTAGCGGCAACCACATCCATAAATGAGTTAGTACGTGTGCGTGTAGCACGTCCTGATTTACAACAATTACATCGGTCGTAGATAAAATGCAAAAGTCAGCAAACTTTACTATTTATAAGACTCACATCGATAGCCTTAAACTTAGCATCGAGCCACGTGCCATCTTTTTTCTGATGCAATTTTTTGAATAACTCATAAGCACTTGCATCACGGCCCAACTCCCCGCGCTTCAAAATTAACGATGGTTTGAAATTTATATATGTGTATTATTTATTGATATATTATAACATAAATTTAAACTTAACATTTTAATGAAATGCTCGATAAAGCAACGAGAACCTCCAATGTGTTTAACCACTTAAGTCCCTGGCCCTTCAGACTCTGTATTTCTATTTTTTTGGGCTTTTTCAGACTTATTCTGCCACTCAGAGGAACTCCAGATATCCATCCACTTGTTCCAAACTTAAAGACTCACCCCAAGTGGAAGGTTAGCCTTTGTACGCCAGTTGCAAAGTGTTTTCCTATATTTTATGCGAGTTATCCTTCCACTTGTTCCAAACTTCATTATTAGTGACAATATTCATATGTTCTGTCGTTAAACTCATTTTTGTTGTGGTGCAATTAAACAATTTTTACTAGTTTATGTACCAATTTGATATTTTATCTGTAACGTCCCAAAATTTCTTCTTGAAACGTTACTCAAATATTCATACTTAAAAACATTGCGGAAGAAAAATTTGCGGAAATAATATCCTTTTCATAAAATAAAATAATTTAAAAGTGCAACATAAATAACGAAAAACAAATTCTTCAAACTTTTCCAATCATGGCCATCAAAAAAAAATGTTGAAACTTGTTTTTCATCTCATCAAAACGAAATATTGTGCATAATAAAACTGTTTTCATAACAAGGCGCTCATACATCTCTCGCCGACACGATCGTCTGCTCCTCTTCATGCCCCGACTCCATACTCATTAATAAATTCATCGATAGCGTCATTAATTGCACCATTCAAGTATAGTGATTCTAAAGAATCATAATATAAATTCATATGGAAAAGCTTGAACTCAATACAGTGCCATAAATGAACGTAACATAAAAATTATCATTTCCGTGTGACGAGATACATGTAAATATGGTAATCATATCATATGAACACATGGGGATCTCGTGATCACAGTCGTTGAACATCAAGCATAAAGATGTACCATCCCTACTAGCCTTGAACAATATACGCACCGAATACTGTCCATACTGGCCTTAGCTAATAGGCGCACCATTTTTGTACCGTCCATACTAGTCTTGGCCAATATGCGCTCTTTCATACCGTCCACACTGGCCTTGGCCAATATGCGCTCTTTCATACCATCCATATTGACTTGAATAGTATGCGTACCATCTCTTTCTTTACTGTCCATAGTGATTTTGGTTGATATGCGCACCGAATATTGTCCATACCAACTTTAACCAATATGCGTATCTTCATTCTTTCATATTAATAAACTTTCATAGAACAATTTCGTGCATACATAAACTAATGAGAGAACCATTCGTGTATAAAATACTTCTTAACATTTCAAGATTTTCATGGAAAAATAGTGTTCATGAAGGTTAAAGACATAAACATGCATTACATAATATAATCGGTCCACGTGAGGCATTCCGTCCGTCTCGGACATAAAAAAATAAAAACTTTTTCATAAACATTCTTAAACATAATAAAAATACTTTAAAATACATAAACATCATTTTTAGGAACCAAAAACATAAATTTTGGGGTTGGAATTTCGAACCTGCTGCACGGGGGCGCCACCAGCAGCGCGGGCGTGCCCTCAAAAGGGCTCCCCCGCGCTGTCGCGACGTCTTGCTTGCGCAGGACGCGACTTCGCCTTTTTTTCGTACTTTTTCGACACTTTTTCAATCCTAAAATATTTTGGAACATTTTTCCATCACAAATACCATCCAATATAAATAAAACTTCAAAAGATTCGAACCGAAAACAATTTAACCATTCAAAGATTTGAACCAAAAATTTTTCTTCAACTTTTCAACCAAAATTTTGATTTCTTGACTTCAAATCATTTAAATCTCAATAAACTTGAACCGAAAACATCAAGAATGCTTCACGTATCATAATTAAGCAACATACTCATGATTTTTTAAGAAAAAATGCATACATCCACAATCAATCTCATAGGGTTTACCTTGAAAATACTTATACTCTTGAATGAGTTTCAAAACAGTAAAAACTTGCCTGAAACGATTTCTTGGATTTAACTTGGACAGAAGGACGATCTAGCCTCGAGAAGAAAAACCCTTGCCTTGGATGCAGCGTTTGAAACGTGAAAAGAAAGATTTGGGAGAAGAGAAAGCGTTCTAATGAGAACTAAGAACAAAATTTTGAACGCTTAAAATATTTTGTGACTAATGGTCTTCATCTAATCGGCCCATTAGTTACAATTAAAAGTTTTAAAAACTTTAACTCTCCCAATAAAAAAATACACTGCATCAACTTAGACTTAATTAAATAAAATATTTTTCTTAAATCGCTCGAAGGCTAGTTTCGTTCCTACAACCCAGAATTAAATACCAAACCTGAAAACTTTAAAATAACATCACATCATATAAAATTTTAGTCATTAAAATAAATCACATAATTAAACATAACAATTAACTTTTCTAAAATAACATGCATTAAATCATATAATTTAATCAATTCATCGTGATTAAGCTAGTGGACTTTTTGGACCTTACAACTCTACCCTCCTTAAATTAATTTCGTTCTCGAAATTTGACTTACAAAACAACTCTTGTATAGCGACCATGTATATCATGTTCGATCCCTCATATAGCTTCCTAAACCAGTTGGTTACCTACTTTGAATTCCAAGTCTCTACGCCGCTAGTCGACATAGCTTTTCTGTCGACTATGAGCTGACAACATTCTGTCTCTAGTGTTTGTCATCAAGCTCATTGTCCGAGCCACTAACTCAGGTCCCGTTACCGCTCTTTCTCCAACTTCAAGCCAGTGCAAGGGAGTCCTACACCACCTCCCTTAATAAGTCTCTACCTTAGATAGATCAACTTAAATTATAGAGGCTCTCAAAAAATCTGATCTACTGAATTCACGCTTACCTTTCTAACCCCCAGAATATCAATCCTAACAACCTTGCTTCCGCTGCGCGCTCTGATAAAAAAAAATATTTTATCTTTCTCAAGTGTCATTCTAATCTTAATCAAGACTATCTTTATAAACTTCCTTTGCTAGGCAGAACTTAAAGCAAATTATTGCAGCTTACTATGGTCCACTGAAACTCAAATATGATATTGTTATACACTTAATAGTACGATATGTGAGAGTCTAACCACATGCTTATATCGACTCATACATAAAACCCAAAATTTAACCCTAATGTTCATCTTTCAAACACAACGATTGCATCATACCACAAAATCTACTCACAACTCATGATCCTGTATTAGAACCGTGAAATTTCTCAACATGTTGCCGCTGAATATTCCCTCTCCTAAAGGCAAAGACACTGTAACGCCCCGATTTTATCTTAATTGAGCTTATTTGAGTTAATAGGAGATTATAGAGTTCAAGAGCCGACTTGATTTTGATCAGGGTCTATTTTGAAAATTTTGGAAATTTCAGGTACTAAAATGCAAATATTGGATTTTATATATTATCTTGACTTGGAATGACTCTCATCTTCTTCCTTAGCCGATTCCCCCCATTAGAGACGCCTCCAACGTTTCTTCAAGCTTTCAAAATTCAGTCCGAGCTCGATACGTCCGTTGGAATTTATTTTTGAAGGAAGATTAGCGATCACTGCAGCGAGAGCTCCGTTATACCGTAAGTATTTCTCCGATTAGATTCATTCTATTTTTAGGATGTTGTTATAATTGATTGAGTTTTGGTTATGTTGTTCTTGACAGAGTTCTGATCGTTTATCCTCTGTTGGTTTTGAAATAGAGCGACGTTCGAAATTGTTATGATTTTTGGAAGCCTATTTTCGATAATCTAGTTTTGAGATTGGTTGGGTTTGAGCCTTTGTTGTTGTCTTAGCATTGTTATGAGTTGATACCGATATTGAACTGTTGTATGCGTTTCCGGTTTGTTCGGTTTATAGCCGTTATGCCGCCGGTTTGAGTTTTAGAGATTTTGAACCATTTTGTGTTGAAATTTGGCTTGTGAGTTGATCGTCGTTGTTGATCATATATTGTCTCCGCACAGATTCGTTTGGAGTTTGTCGAGCCCCGTGTTGGCAGCATTCGATCGTCGAAGAGTTGGACGAAGAGCGGTAAAGAGTTTACCTTGAGCCTTGTTGTTGTTTAGGTTGTATAGATTTTGATATAACCACTTTTGTAGCGTGTCCAGAGTTGGAGCTACTTGCATTGAAAGGTACAAGCAGTCATCGTTAGCGGGATAGCATACTCAGGACAATTGGTTCTCGAGATTCTCTTAAATCACATACTTGCATCAATACTTGTTCTAGCATGTGGAACTTGTATTTTGTTGTTGATTGAGTTTTTGTTATATGACTTAAATGATTTATGTTTTCTTATGTATTCATCTTGAGCCAAACCTTGATTTCAGTGGGCAGAACAACCCTTTTTATGTTATATGTTTTTGGGGCTTTAAGCGAGTGGCCTAGGCGTAGAGGTTTGCCTATTGTCAGCATACTCCTTATAGTCGCACCAAAGTCTAAGGGATTGGTAAATGTGACGCCACCTCGATTGGGAGATTCGGTGAGTTGTTACGTGATCTCATCCTTGGGATCCCAAAAGCAGAGCAACAATCCCTCGTTTATCAGAATTTATATTCCGATTTGAAGTGAAACGTCCCTACTTCTACTTTAAATTAAACTAAATAAAAATACGGATTTTCAAAATTTTATCAAAATATTAAAAATTTTATTAAAAATTTCGGCATGACCTCTCTGTTTATATTACAACCAACCTGTCTCAGACATCAATCAAAATAAAATAAAAGAAATAGATGACTAACGACACAAGAACTAGACCGAGACAAGAACGAGGCCCAAGAGAGAGGTTCGACATATCAAATGGCCACAAAATTAGAAATCTAATGTTTACATGCCCAAAAACAATGCTATCAAAACAATACATATACATCTGACAAATAAGCAAAATAAATGCTTCTTAACATAAGAATTCTAGTAAATATGCGGAAGATGAGCATTGGTCGGAGGGATGTGCCGTGCCCGCATCGCAGTCCACTCGATAGTCTTGCCCCTCGATCTAAATGAAATACTCCTCACCTGAAAACAATAAGTGTAGTGAGTCTAAAAGACTCAGCAAGAATATGGGGGGGGGGGGGATAACGAGTACTACGTAAATACAAGCACACGCAGATTTAAAGTAGCATAGTACTCTTGTTTTGTGACCTTACTTTAAACAAAATAGACTTCTAAAATGAGAGAACATGAATATAACATATGCATGGCTAAGTCATGTATAATCAATGAAACTACATGAACTGTATCTGAATCTGTAACTGTAACTGTAACTGTGAACTTAGATCCTTGATTGTGACTCTCTGATTTCGATCATGATCATGGCTATAGTGCACAATGCCGCAAGGAGGTCGAGATGAAACTCAACCCAATCTTGCCTTATATTGGTAAGGGAGACCAGAATAGCTCCGGCCCCACACGAACACATGCTAAGGTAAGGAAACCCATAATGATTTGGTAAGGGAGGCCAAAACGTCTTTCAGGCCCACACGAACATATGAATATGTAGTCACAACCATCTCACTTCGTTCAAAATATACTTCTTTCCTTTATTGAATATGAGACTTAGCATGCATATGTAAATATGACGTACATGTATATGTTAATCAATAATCATGCATATGACTCACACATGGATGATCGGGATGGTAATTTAGGAGCCAAACCAAGGGATGAAAAATACTAAACCAAAACGTAGCGCTTAAAGACAAAACCCCCACTTCCTAACACTTAGAATTAACTTAAGAAATCATCCTTAGATTTTATTTCCCAAGCAACCATTTTATGAAAGTCAGATTTCCGGGCAGCAGCCCCTATTCCACAAAATTCTGCACGCACCTATCCATCCAAGCGCTTAGAACTCGACCAAAACTTAACCGACTTACTTCCTGCTTGAAACGACGTATTCCTAACATCCTAGACCGATTCTAAACCCGAGCCCTTAACCAAAACCCGAGTTTAAACCCTGTTTTAAACCGGCCTCTTGACAGCCCAAGCACTTCCAAAATTGTGCTCAACCTTGCACCTTTACTCTCAACCAAATACTTAACTATATGACTCCCAAGTTCCAAGCCTCAAATTTAGGGTCAAGACCCGCACTTAGGTTCATTTACAGCACCTATAACCCGCCCATAATCTACTCAAACTTAGCCCAACATGGCAGCCTCCAGCCACCTCAAACCGAGCCCAACAATTTCCTCCCCATTTGAAAAGCCTCAATGCCAATCCTACGAGATAACTTTCCCGTCCTAAACACTACCATGTGAACTACATATCAATCATGGTAGATCTAAATCACCATCCAACTCATCACCAATAACACAACCGACCTAACCAATCATTTACATGATTAGCAAATTTTCTGGAAATTTTGACATTCATAAGAACATAAAATTCTGGAAATTATCGAGAACTCAAGGCATAAATATAATCATGTTAAAAGTTCATAACCATTCCAAAACCCATCAAACAATATAATATTTCCAGCAAGACTAGCGAGAAGAAATTAAATCTGTGCAAGTGCAATGACCGAAAAAAACAGGGCAATAATGTGTAAGTGTATTTCGAAAATTTCATAGAATACAATACACACAATATATATACTAATCTACAAGGGAAAAGAAGAAGCATATCCTTGCCTAAACCGAGAGGGATCAGAAATGGGGAAATCTCGATAGCTGGAAGCCGAGCTCAGGAAAGGGGAAAAAGCTTATTCAGCTCACCTGGAGGGAGACCTTGCCGGGAACAGAGCAGCTGGAGGCGGCCGAAGGTTGAGGAAGAAATGAGAGTGCCGATCGCTTTAGAGAAAAATGAAGAGGAATCAGGGAAAAAGAAATGCGATCGGTTTAAGCTTGAGGAAGGGGAAGAAGGAAATGGGCCGAGTAACGGCTTTAATGGGCCGATGCAATTTGGCCGGGTGAAAATCCTTTTGGGCCGGGTCAACACATATCTTTGAATGTGTAAGAAATTAATGCGTAATATATAATATGCAGTATTTTAATATTACGCGAGTAAAATGTTAGACCCAGATTTCGCAAATACTCAAATTTGAAAACCTAAGAATTAAACACTTTAAATATTTTGATGTCACAACAACGAGTAAAATATTTAAATATCAAACAAAGCGATTTAAAATAATTTAAACTAACTAGACAAACATTTAAAAGCAATTTAAATAAATACACAAACGAAAATAAAAATATTTAAAATGATTTGGGCAATTAAAAAGGATTTAAATAAATAAGATAGACATTTAAAATAATTTAAAATAAATAATCGCTAAACTAAGGCTATTTAAAATAAATAAGTTGGACACTCGAAAATATTTAAACAAAAAAGCTAACCAGTTAAAATCATTTAAAAGAATAAACTAAACAATTAAAAATCATTTAAAGGAATAAACTAAACTATTAAAAATTAAAATTAAAATAATTTAAGTATGCAAGATTAAACCTTTAAAATATTTAAAACAATTTAAATTGCACAATAAAATCATTTAGACAGATAAAATTTAAACAATTAAAAACATTAATTAAATAGTAAATACAATAAAAATTATTTGAATAAATAATAAAAATATTTTATTAACACATAATTCACATAAAGAATTTAAATCAGTTAAACATAAAAATAATAATCCTAATATTTATTAAATTTAATGCATGAGATTTAGTAGATTGGATTTTAGGCGTCACATAAAGACATGCATATCATTCATTTTGATTTGATTATGTTGTCTTGAAAGCATGTTGTTGATATATTACTTTTATTACTTGTTATATTTCTTTTACTAGGAATATCATTCTCACCGGAGTTATCCGGCTGTTGCATTGTTTTGTATGTGTAATTGGCAACAGGTGGGGCAGGATCAAGTCAGTGAAGACCTGGTTAGAATCAAGAGGGAGAGTTAGTAGTGGGACTCGGTTTAGAAGTCGAATCAGCATGTTTTTCTAGTTTAATATTTGATGCATGTTAGAACTCGAACTTATTATGTTTGTATTCAGATTGTAATAACTAGAACCGATGTATGTTCTATCATTCTGAGCAATTGATCAACTGTAGAACTTCATGTATCATTTGAAAAGATTGTGATTGTAATGCATGATTATGATTTGAAGGTTTTGGATTTGAGTTGTATCAAGTTTTTCCGTATTTTTTCTTCTGTACTGTCATCGATCGATCGGTAAGATTGACCGATCGATCGAGGGACAATTTGCCTTGTCTCTGTTTTGAATTCAGGGTGACCGCTCGATCGGTGGTTTTTGACAGATCGAGCGGTGCGGGGTTTGTACTCGGGCAGAGAGTTGAAACTTTTTGTCTCGATCGATCGGTTGAATCTTACCGATCGAGCGAGGAATTATTCAAAAAAAAAAATAAATTATTTTATTGCTTTGTATCTTGGATCTTGTATGCTTAATTGTTATTTAATCCGATATTAGTTGTTTAGAGCCGAGGTCTCACAGACACCCTATAACTCGAAACCAGAATATCTGGCACTACCACCAACTTAGCAACAAAACTCACCGATACAAATGTGTAGCACCCGCATTATTCAGTAGATGAGCAGGAAAACCAGCGATAGCGATCATAGCTGTAACAATCGTTGAGTTCGGATCCGCCTGCTCCTGCATCATAGCAAACACCCGTCCTGGGTTGGGCTCCTTGTACAGTGGGCAATCTTTCATATAATGCCCTTTCTTATTACAGATTCCCAACATGCATTGGCCTGTGTGGGATCTTCCACACTTCTGACAGGATGATCCGTTTGCGGCTTTCAGAGCATTAATTACCAGGGGTCTCGGCCCTTGAGGTCGAGGTTGCAACTGCTATTGTGGTTCGTTCTGTGTTGGAGCCTGATACGATCTCTTCCAATTAGGCCCTTGCTGATCACGGCCTTCATAATTCATCCTCTTCGCCTGCGACTCCTTAGTTATGTCATTTCTATCCTTCTCTGATAGCATGTCCTCATCAACTGCTGCACGATTAGTGGCTGCCCCACTTATTCTAAGGATAGAGGCATTCAGACCCTCCATAAAATTCTTCAATTCCCCCGCTAGGTCATTCGCAATCATGAGCACAAAGTACCGCCCTCTCTCAAAATTCTTGACATACTCGGCAATGGTCAAGCTTCCCTGCCGCAGCTCCAAAAATTCTCTGGAAAGTCTGGTTCTAGTACTCACCGTGAAGTATTTACCATAGAAGATGTACTTGAACCCATTCCAATTCAATGTGGTCCAGTTCACAGCAGACTTAGCTCCTTTACACCAGACACGGGCATCATCCCTGAACATGAAAGTTGCACATGTCACTCGATCCGCGTCAGTCAGTTGCATAAATTCAAAGATAGTCTCCAAATATTGCACCCACTCCTCGGCCACTATGGGGTCTGAATCTCCTTTGAACTCAGTTGGCCCCGACTCCATGAACTGCTTGTAAATCGGGTTCCTAACCACTCCCGTGCGATTATTCCCCACATTGGCGGCCTGTGCCTGAATCAACTGTTGAATCTGATTCCCCTTAGTACAACTATGCTCCTGCAACAAAGTGGCTAGTCCCGCCAAGAATTGGTTGTTCTGGTTATTCTGATTACCCTGATTGTTTGGGTCGTTGGTCTATTGGCCTGGCTTCTCCGAGTTGTCATAGTTTATGATGTCCAACATTGTCCACATAATCAATCACATTTTTTTAAACATAATAATTATACTTTCAACATGCGTAACTCGTAATTCTAACATACTTTCATTCATCAAAGTCAATCAATAGTATAAAACTAACAGACATAAAGACAAAGCATTCAAGTCAAGGAGAGTATGCATGTGTGCGCTAACTCTCAGAGCAAAATTGGCTCTGATACCAAGATATAACGTACCAAAATTTCTTCTTGAAATGTTACTCAAACATTCATACTTAAAACATTGCAGAAGAAAAAATTGTGGAAGTAATATCCTCTTCATAAAATAAAATAATTTAAAAGTGCAACATAAATAACGAGAATCAAATTCTTCAAACTTTGTCAATCATGGACATCAAAAGAAAATGTTGAAATTGATTTTCATCTCATCAAAACAAAATATTGTGCATAATAAAACTATTTTCTTAACAAGGCGCTCATGCATCTCTTGCCGACACGACCGTCTGCTCCTCTTCATGCCCTGACTCCATACTCATCAATAAATTCATCGATAGCATCATTACCTGCACCATTAAAGTATAGTGAGTCTAAAGACTCAGCAAGAAAATTCATATAAATTCATATGGAAAAACTTGAACGCAATACACTGCCATAAATGAACGTAACATAAAACTTATCATTTCCGTGTGACTAGATACATGTAAATATGGTAATCATATCATATGAGCACTTGGGGATCCCGTGATCACTGTCTTTGAACATCAAGCATAAATATGTATCTTCCCTACTATCCTTGACCAATATGCGCATTGAATACATTCCATACTATCCTTAGCTAATAGGTGCACCATCTTTGTACCGTCCATACTAGTCTTGGCCAATATGCTCTTTTTCATACCATCCATACTGGCCTTGGCCAATATGCGCTCTTTCATACTGTCCATATTGCCTTGACTAGTATGCGTACCATCTATTTCTTTACCATCCATATAGTATGCGTACCATCTATTTCTTTACCGTCCATACTGATTTTGGTTGATATGCACAACGAATACCGTCCATACATAAACTAATGAGAGAAACATTCGTGCATAAAATAATTTTTAACATTTCATGATTTTCATGAAAAAATAGTGTTCATGAAGGTTGAAGACGTAAACATGCATTACATAATATAATCGGTTCACGTGAGGCATTTCGCCCGACCCGGACATCGAAAACTCGAAACTTCTTCATAAACATTATTAAAATAATTAAAATATATTAAAATATTATAAACATCATTTTTAGGAACCAAAAACATAAATTTTGGGGTTGGAATTTCGAACCTGCTGCGCGAGGGTGCCACTTTGGCGGACAGTGCGGGCGCTTCCTCAAATGGGCGCCCTCGCACGGCCACCAGCAGTGCCCCCGCGCTGCAGCGACGTCCTGCACGAGCAGGACGTTGCGCGCAGGGCGTGACTCCGCCTTTTTTTTTCATACTTTTTCGACCCTTTTTCAATCCTAAAATATTTTGGAACATTTTTCCATCACAAATACCATTCAACACAAATAAAACTTCAGAATATTCGAACCTGAAACAACCCAACCATTCAAAGATTTGAACCAAAAATCCTCCTTCAACTTTTCAACCAAAATTCTGATTTCTTGACTTCAAATAATTTAAATCTCAATAAACTTGAACCGAAAACATCAGGAATACTTCACGTATCACAATTAAGAAACACACTCATGAATTTTCAAGAAAACATGCATACATCAACAATCAATCGCATAGGACTTACCTTGAAAATACTTATACTCTTGAATGAGTTTCAAAACAGTGAAAACTTGCCTGAAACGATTGCTTGGATTTAACCTGGACGGAAGGACGATCTAGTCTCGAGAAGAACAACCCTTGCCTTGGATGCATCATTTGAAACGTGAGAAAAGAGATTTGGGAGAAGAGAAAGCGTTTTAATGAGAAATAAAAACAAAATTTTGAACGCTTAAAATATTTTGTGACTAATGGGCTTGAACTAATCGGCTCATTAGTTAAAATTAAAAGTTTTAAAAACTTTAAATCTCCCAATAAAAAACACACAGCATCAACTTAGACTTAATTAAATAAAATATTTTTCTTAACTCGCTCGAAGGCTAGCTTCGTCCCTACAGCCCAGAATTAAATATCAAACTTGAAAACTTTAAAATAACATCACATAACATAAAATTTCAGGCATTAAAATAAATCATATAATTAAACATAACAATTAAATTTTCTAAAATAACATGAACTAAATCATATAATTTAATTAATTTATCATGATTAAGCTAGCAGGCTTTTTGGACCTTACATTATCTATAGTTCGCGTATCAAAATCAATTTTACTCAATTAGCTACCCCACTTTCAAAATATATTTTTATCCCAAAAAAGTGCATAATCGATTAAATTTTTACAACATGTTAAAATTTTAAAAATTGTGTATAGTTTTAGCTAAAAAAATAAAAATTTCACATACCCACAGTGCGTGTGTTTTGGTGACTAGTTTAAATTGTTGGTGTGCCTGACACAATAATGCCAAAATATAAATAAAATGCAAAAAAAAATACAACTTCAGAAATGTGAGTCTTGGATCGACGTTTAAGCGTCGAAAACTATATTAAAAAAACAAATCTATATATAAATGACTGATAAAAACAAAGAAAAAAAATTCAATAATGATAATCGAAATTAACTCCTCCGTTAACGAATGAAATATTGTTCATACGTGTTACAAATGACAGCAAAAGCTAGAAATTCGACAATAGAGTGCGAATATATATATATATAAATTGGAAAATGTAAGTCTAAAAACTGAAAAATATGAGCATAAAAACCAAGAATAAAATTGAAGCTATTGATTGAATTCTGCAGATTTGCTGCGAAGTGTTTTGGAACTGAGTTGTGTGTTTCTATCAAGCTTTTTGTCCTTCTTATCTATCTGGTTTGCCTAATTTAATTAATAGTATTTTCCGTTAATATTTATTTTATGGAAAACAAATCAAAGGTTTCTTCGGCCTTTGAGACACTGTTAGATGTGTCTCTCAAAGTTAGATAATGACTAATCAAAAAGGCTTAGCTGGAAGCACTAAGAGAAATAAATAACCGATAATAGTTTTAACAGTTAGAGTTGGTTATTTATTATTGAGCTTGAAAGTCAGCTGGATCTTATCTTGAGTGGGAGGACTTTAATCTTGGAAGTATAGCTGTAAAAGAGCTGGTATAAATACTCTAAGGAAGGGTTCATTGAGGGAGCATCGGATAGCAATCAATATCAAGAATACAAAGGAAATCCAAAAGAAGAAATCACAAAGGCTGGGAATCTCTCTAAGTTCTCTTCTGGTTATATTCTATGACTGATTTTGGGATCGCAAGCTTTGTATTTGAATACTTGTCTTGATCAATAAAGTGATTATCATTTCTCCCATGGATGTAGACTCGAAGTGAGTCGAACCACGCAAATTGCTTTTGAGTGTTCTTTTTTGTTCATATATTGTTCTGTCAATTGTCACATTTCTTGAGGGTGTGTTTCTGAGATTCAAAGAATTGGTATTGGTGATTAATCTCAACAGACATCAAACGTAACTTCGGTGGGAACATACTAGTTACTACCAAGAGATAGAAGAGGCGACATTAGCTGAAGTGATTCGAATTCGTTTACGTTGTTAGGCGGCCTCTTTAGTTTTTTGTGATGAGCTACATTTTATATCTTAAGAAAATCAGTGGACTCTCATCTAATGAAAATCAGTAGAACAAATATACCGGTAAACCTTTGCTGCTTTTAGGAAGTATTCCAGTAGACTATCATAAAATAGCTAAACGAGAATTTCAGCAGATCATGTTGTTTTATCCTAAAACAGATGCAACAATATTTGTTAACCTTCTCAGCTATTGTCATAAAAGTAGAAAACCCTTATGATCATAAAATCAGTAGATTGCATTGTATACTCTAATGTTACTGTATTTCAAAGAATGTCCCTATTTATGAGACCATTCTATTTTTTGGTACAATTCATTTATTGGATCGTACAAAACCATTTAATGTATGTTACTATTTCTAAAACAACTAAAAAATGCTATTTGTCGTACAGATACACTTAACAAATAATAGAGTCGTTCTTTTTCGGACGTTGGATAATCTCTATATAAAGGACGTCAAGACGATACAAATCCTTCTTCTCGCATTCTAAATATCATTTTTGTGAAATCATCTTTCAAAGACTCAAGTAACTCAAGCTCATCATAAGTCTCAAACACCCAGCAAACAAGAAAAACTTACATCAGATTCAGACGATCGATCGTGCTACTGCTTTACACACTCACCCATTGTCTTATCAATTGTTCAGTGTGAAGTAATTGTAATATGCATAAAGAGTTTTTCCGAGAAAACTTACTACTATTTTAATTGTACTGAGATGTTGTTAAGAGTTTCAGCAGGCAATGCTAAGACCTATTTAAGTAGGTTTGAACAAAATTATACTAGTCAAAGTTTTCTAGTGATACTTTCTGAAAAAGAAGAAAGGGGGAGACGTAGAAGGGATTTGGTCATTCGAACTTCCAGAAACAAGTGTTGTATGTGCCATTTTAACTTTCTACTGCTTTTTGTTTCATAAAGTGATGTGGATTGCTTCCGCACTATTTCAGCAGTCTACTGCATTTTTTATAAAACGAGATAAGCTTTTGATTCTTCAAAAAATTTAGAGGCATATTTTTCACAAGCAGAAAAGTGAATTATTGATAAGTGCAATTTATGCACTTAAATGTTAAATGCTTTGTCTTGGATTTTGTTATAAATTGAGTGATTTTATGCGTGTTTTGGTGTTGTTTTTATGATATGCAGGAAGTTGACAAAAGATATGAATTGCATGAAAAATGAGTGTTGATGATACAAGGCGGCTGAATAGAAACGAGAGTATGACTTTTGAGCAAAAAGGAAGAGCCTAAGTACCGCCTAAGCGCCTAAATGGGTGGAAGACTCGAAGCAGTAGTGCCTAGGCACAATTTTGGGGTGCCTAAGCACCTAGATAGAGGGGAAGATGCGTGAGTGCAACACGTAGGCACTACATCTTAGCGCCTAGGCGCCGATGACTGAAGAAGGGAAGCGCCTAAGCGCCACATCTTAGAGCCTAGGTGTGTCCCAACAAAAAATAGGGAAATAAATGAGTTTCTATTTGATGAAACTAGGATTGTTGGGCTTTATTTGTCGGACTTAAAGAATATATAAAAGATTTATATTATGACCTAGAGAAGGGACACAACACGTCACACACAAGAGCAAATCACAGAGAGAGAATTTAAATTCGAGAGAATTCACATACGCGAAGCACATGATTGGAAGAAAGGATCGATTGCGAAGACGAAGAACGCTGAATCTGGGGAGAGAGACGCAACTTCGGCTTTGTTTTTTCTTCTCTTTTCCTTTAAATTTTGCAAATTGATGTCTAGACTCATGAACATGTTTGGTTTTTGTTTCTTATCATGAAATAACTTTTTGATTCTAGAGGGATGATGTAGCTTAGTTGAAACGATTTCTATGATTCTTTGATTTATGTGATTGAATTCCTCAGGTTTAATTGTGTTTTTTAGATTTTAATGTTTTCACTTTACTACCATGAATTGAATGAATTAATTATGATCCTATCACTCAGGAGAGGGGATTTGAATTAAGATCACAAGAAACACACTGTTGAATGTTTATATAGTTTGGGAGGCATATAACGACAACAGATCTTAAGTAAGAACATCGTTTTCATTATATTGTTAAGTCTAGATTTTTAATAGGAATATTGAGATCAAAACTTAATTGATACATTATATTTGTTACTTGAAAAATAGAAATAAAATTAAGTAAGTATTCTTGGCTATTAAATGAGTGAAATTCATGAACATAAATTAGATAGAAGTAGTAATCGTGGAAACTAAGTGAAATCAAACTTCTAGATAATTTTCTCTTATTGATAACTCTCAATTGTGTGTGTTTGCTTGCTAGTTCTTCTAGTTAATTTATTTAAGTATGAAAGAATATGATTTTTTGAATTTTCTAGATAAAGTCTTGACATTTTAATTACAATCATTAGTATAACTTTGAATACATACTATTTGTGGGAACGATACTCTACTCAATTTTTATTAAAAATTGACTTCGTGCACTTGCGAGTAATAAAAATTGATACAAGTTTTTGGTGCCATTTTCGGAGAGTATTTTATTTGAGTTAATATCAATATTGTTACCAATTATTATGGATTTTAATTTAGAGGTGTTTTAAATTTTTTAATAGTCACTGAGTCGTTTTTCTTTGTTTTTCAGTTTATGCAAAGAACTCATAGCCTTGATTCTCTGCCTTTTGATCCTGAGATCGAAAGAACCATAAGAGCCTTAAGGAAGAAAAGAAGAGAGGAACTTAAGGCAATGGCTGAGAACAATGAGGACAATGAACAAGCGCTACCCTTGGTTCCAATCAGAGATAACTTCAAACCACTGATCCATGCCCACTGTTCCAGCATAGCTCGTTGGACTATCAATGCTAATAATTTTGAGCTAAAGCCTGCACTAATCAACATGGTACAACAGAACCAATTTAATAGAGGTGCCACTGCAGATCCTCATCTGCATCTGAGGACATTCCTGGAGATCACGGACACGCACTACAAGAAAAACTCTTATTAACAACACTCAAACAACAACAGTTTTATCCAAAAGCTGTTGTCTTTTACGTTATAACAACAATTTTAATTAAAACTGTTGTCTTTGGTCGTTTTTCTAATAAAAAAACAACAATATTTAAAAAAATGTTGTTTTTTGGCGGTATAAGACAACAATTTCAAAAAATGTTGTCTGTTAGCGGGTTTTGAATAGATACGACAACAGTTTTGACAACTTTTTTTGTCTTTTAATCTTTATTGTTTGTTTTTTTAAAAAAAAATTAGTATATAAACGTGTGAGAAAAAGAAAAAAGAGGGAAACACTTACCCCAAACCGCTAACTTTCATTCTCGCCTTTCTCTCAAACCCTCAACCTTTGAATGTTGTCTCCTCCGTCTACCACCGAAATCTCGAACGGTTTGAGGGGTTTTGTTCCTAAGATCAGTAGCTTCGATTTGAACCGTGAGTCACCATTTTATGCTCATTTTTGCTAGAACCGATCCCTATCCAGATCTGCTGTTGTGCGCATCTTCTCCCGCGATTTAATTTCAGCTTCGATTTCTGGATAATATAGCGGAGGATATGAGAGGAAAGCGGAATTTGCGTAGGGAGGAAGTGAAACCCTAAGAGAGGGAGAGAAGAAGACAGTGTTCTACTTCAGGGTCCGGCCCGAATCGGAGATTACACCATTTTCATGGGGTCTCGACAAGAACGCGAACGAGGAGCTCATTAAATATGGTTTTATCGAAGACATATGGTACTTTTTGTCTGATTTTTTCCTGATTTAAATTGATGGGTTTTTTCGCAAGTAGCTGTTTCAATTAGCTTATGTCAGCTGTTCGTGATGATATGATGTTGTTATGATTTTATGGCATTAGACAATCTTGAGAGTAGGGGCATTTTTATAGTGATTAATTTTGATTTTGATGAAGAATCCCTCTGATGGTTGTTTATAGCATTAATGTTTGTAGAATCTCTATTATTGTATGAAACATTGGGGGCAGTGGTCTTGATCCTGCTTCCTCTCCATAGTCCATACTAAGGAGAGGCTCATGCCAATTCCACTCCAGACTCCGTTGGATAATGTTAATTGTTATGAGGTAGTTCCCTTCTGCGGGAAAGCTTTTAAGTTCACCGAATATTTGGTTTTTGCATTTGGACCATGTTTTGTGTTCACTTGCTGCTGGGCAGGCCAGCAATATTATATATAACACTATCCAAAACTTATGGTGATCGAACACCGTTTCCAGGTCTCAATTCTCTATTAGCTCACCGAACCAAGTGCATGTTAAATAATTTCACTTGTTTACTATTATTTTTGAAAAAACCAAAAAATTTCGTTCCCATCAAATTTTTTAACCCCGTTTTTCATCATGGTTCCATATCAAGAACAAGATGTTTGATTAAATGTCAGAGTTGGTAGAAATGGGTGGAAGAAGCATTAAAGTCCGAGCATTCTTTATCTCCAAACAAACCCCATTTATATAGTCGTAGATTATTCCGGTGGTGCTTCGCTCTTGTTGTGGCGGCTCGTAGTTCTCAGATAAAACCTTGTTCTAATACTAGCGAATCCGGGTCTGCCTTCTGCCTTTAAGCTTGATTTGTGGCTAACAGTGGGGCACATTTAACTGATGTATTCTATGATATTTCTTTCAGCTACTTCATTTGGCAGGTCGGGGCTGCCGCTTTTGCTCGATTCATTGGAGATATTGTCTGATGAACTTCACGCCACAGTTCCCTGTCTTCTGGGCTTGGCTTTGGGTATGCATTCGTTTGTTAGTCTGATTTCAAACCTTGCTTTGTACTAAAAAAAAATGTGATGATTTTTTCACAGAACCCAGAAGAGTATGTTTCTGTTGCTGATTTCTTTGCTGCTCACCTCTTTCCTATTGAGGTACAAAAAAAACAATTCTTGATTTTTTTTGGCGTTTATTCAAATACAAAATCTGTATAATATTAGCTTTTTTAATGACTAAACCAGCAGATAATTTGAAATATAGGATGTCAAGTAGTCCATATTTTTCTTTATTTACTCTGTGAAGCTTCGGAGAAAATTCTCTGTTTTTTTGGGGCCATATCTCTTAATGGAGTCCCTTTTTTTCAGTCTTTTCTTATATGATTGGACTTTGATTATGGGATCGAATTCCAGCCTGTAATCTTGTTTGTTCTTAGTCTGACATCTTAGGCATTTTTTAGTTTAATTATTGCTGCCATCTGTGACACTATCTTGTTTCCACTTTGGATTAGCAACCGACAAAAGTTTGGAAATAATTGCAATTTTTAGTTTACAGATTCTTGATATTTTCTGCCGTTTTTCTTTTCAGTTGGGTATGTAAATAAAAAAAGCATAATAATATCGCTATAAATGTCGAGTTTCTTTTTAGCTATGTGGCCTAACAGAACGTTTAACATGGGAGGATCTATTTGGTAGTTATTTCCATTCTTTTTCCATACATGATCTATTTGGTAGTTATCTCCATTCTTTTTCCATACATGTGCAATACCTTTTCCCATACATGTGTGATACATGATTATTGCATCACGTAAAAACTACACAGTTGATGTGGTTATGGCATGGTAAGAACAAAAAAAAACTGAGCTGTACTAGTTTTAACCCATGGTTTTTATTACTTTGGAAGCTTTTTTTATTTTCAAGTGATGAATGAAAATTGAAAACCAAGAAATTTCAAACCCATAACAAAACCTTTATGATCCAAGAATTTCATGATGATTTTGATCGTGTGCTTTCAGGATTTATTTGGATGCGGAGTAGAAGATTCTAATGTGTCGTGTTATTTATGACTGAAACTTTGACAGAAAGTAGTCAACTATCAGTGGCTAGCTAGAGGACTGCTTGAGAATAGAGAAAAAAGTTCCAGAAGATTCGTACATTCTATCTGCTGGTTCTGGGGATACGAAGCATCATTGATTTACGATTCTTCAGATTTGAACAGGAATATAACTGATATATTTTTAGAAGCTCATTGACATTTACAGAGGTGAAAACTTGTTCTGCATATAATATGTAATATTATTTTTTGGATATAGTGATTTTAAAGGCTGAATTTTGTTGCTTTATTTTAATTAAGCCTTAGGTGATGATAGGAGGTCTTTTTAGCTATTACAAAGCTATCCCCAGTCATTGAAAAGCTACCTTTTAGAATTGAAAGTGCAGACCAGGTCAAGCACCAACCTGGGATTGGAAAGTCATTGCAGGATCATGTAAGAAAGTAGCTACAGCATCAGGCTTTGGATGCTTTTATTTCACTATTATTTCTCCAGCCATTCTTTTATCTTCATTTTATGGAACACTATTCGCATTATATTTGGTCTTTACCCTGCTTGGTGATGGAGGTTACAGATTGAGGAGATAGTAAAACACTGGGAAGCTATCCAAGTTGGAGCACTTCGAGAAGGATGAAAAGGTGTAGTATTGTTCTTGAGGCCAAATTTTTTTTTATGAAAGTACTAGTTTTTATCGGTACAATGTGACGTTTTGTTGCATCCGAATTGAATGTTGAACGTATGTTAGTTTTTGTTTTACCATTTGATGCTTGTATGGATTTATTATTACGTGTTTATATATTTAGGCAGAGGCGGATCTATAATTAGGCAGAAGTGATGATTTGTCCAAGTTTGTGATTTGTTGTCTATAAATGTTCCTGAGTCTGTGCTTCTAAGGTAAGGGCCTCCTAGCACTGTCCTTGAGTTATCCAATAAGGACTGCTAATTAAAAGCACCTGACTTGGTATATCTAGGTGAAGTTCATGAAACTATAACAAGAAGAATTTCACTAATTATTTTAATTTAATTTTGGCTACCGATCCTTGGATTCTTGATCTTCTTGATGAAACTAGATGATGGTTGCAGGTATTTATTTCTTCCCTCCAAATTTTGTCATGAAGGATTGTAACGGAGTGTGTTATATAGGATATAATCATCACAAGTTGGAAGTTTGTGGTTCAATCCATAAACAAAGAGAATTACCATATTTTGTTAATTTTTCTAAGGTTCGTACAATCAGCTTATTCGGAGAAGTATGGGCATCGGACCTGCTACGGCAAGTAAACTTTACGAGTAAGGACACAGGACCTGGATGACTTGAGGAAAGAGATTCAATGACAAATTCCAGATGATAGGTTTAAAATACTTTGATGACATCAAGACTAGAATTTCTCGTCATGAGGTGAGCCGTGATGGTTGTTAATTAGATCTTGTGGTCGGTACTTTAATGATGGATCATCATGGTGATGAACCTTAGATTTTAACCTGGTAATTCAATGCAATGAGAGATCGATGTTTCGTCTTATCTTTAAATTCTATTC